>NW_028164096.1:0-47348 GCF_964263955.1 Coregonus lavaretus
ACCTGAGAAACTCACCAATGTCACACTCACCAATAACATTTCAAAGGCTGGCCGCTTTGAGATGGGAAGAAAAGCGGGATGCTAAACCAATTTTCCATATGAAATACTGGACTTGACTGTGAAGCGTAGCAACGACTGTAGCACACAAGTGCCAGTTAAAGTTGGGTGTGAGCGCAGGGCTCATGACAGCCATTCCTAGGTCTTATTGTCAAGTCTGCGGTGTGTTAACTGTGTTCAGGTGAGCGCAGGGCTTATGACAGCCATTCCTAGGTCTTATTGTCAGGACTGCAGTGTGTTAACTGTGTTCAGGTGAGCGCAGGGCTTATGACAGCCATTCCTAGGTCTTATTGTCAGGTCTGCAGTGTGTTAACTGTGTTCAGGTGAGCGCAGGGCTTATGACAGCCATTCCCAGGTCTTATTGTCAGGTCTGCGGTGTGTTAACTGTTTGCTTATGGCTATTAACCAGGCAGTAGCACTGTTGACCCTATGTTGTTTCTCCAGAGCTGAGACTGAAATTGAAAACGTTTTAAAATGTTTGATAGAAAATATGTTATAAGAAGACCTCTCTGTGTACCTCTCTCTCTCTCTCTCTCTCTCTCTCTCTCTCTCTCTCTCTCTCTCTCTCGGTCTCTCTCTCTCTCGGTCTCTCTCTCTCTCTCTCTCTCTCTCTCTCTCTCTCTCTCTCTCTCTCTCTCTCTCTCTCTCTCTCTCAATTTCAATTTAAGGGCTTTATTGACATGGGAAATGTATGTTAACATTGCCAAAGCAAGTGAAGTAGATAGTAAACAAAAGTGAAATAAACAATAACAATTAACAGTAAACATTACACTCAGAAGTTCCAAAAGAATAAAGATATTTCAAATGTCATATTATGTATATATACAGTGTTGTAACAATGTGCAAATAGTTAAAGTACAAATGGGAAAATAAATAAACATAAATATGGGTTGTATTTACAATGGTGTTTGTTCTTCACTGGTTGCCCTTTTCTTGTGGCAACAGGTCACAAATCTTGCAGCTGTGATGGCACACTGTGGTTTTTCACCCAGTAGATAAGGGAGTTTATCAAAATTGGGTTTGTTTTCGAATTCTTTGTGGATCGCTGTAATCTGAGGGAAATATGTGTCTCTAATATGGTCATACATTTGGCAGGAGGTTAGGAAGTGCAGCTCAGTTTCCACCTCATTTTGTGGGCAGTGTGCACATAGCCTGTCTTCTCTTGAGAGCCAGGTCTGCCTACGGCGGCCTTTCTCAATAGCAAGGCTATGCTCACTGAGTCTGTACATAGTCAAAGCTTTCCTTAAATTTGGGTCAGTCACAGTGGTCAGGTATTCTGCCACTGTGTACTCTCTGTTTAGGGCCAAACAGCATTCTAGTTTGCTCTGTTTTTTTGTTTGTTCTTTCCAATGTGTCAAGTAATTCTCTTTTTGTTTTCTCATGATTTGGTTGGGTCTAATTGTGTTGTTGTTGTTGTTGTTGTCCTGGGGCTGTGTGGGGTCTGTTTGTGTTTGTGAACATAGGCCCAGGACAAGCTTACTTAGGGGACTCTTCTCCAAGTTCATCTCTCTGTAGGTGATGGCTTTGTTATGGAAGGTTTGGGAATCGCTTCCTTTTAAGTGGTTATAGAATTTAACGGCTCTTTTCTGGATTTTGATAATTAGCGGGTATTGGCCTAATTCTGCTCTGCATGCATTATTTGGTGTTTTACGTTGTACACGGAGGATGTTTTTGCAGAATTCTGCATGCAGAGTCTCAATTTGGTGTTTGTCCCATTTTGTGAATTCTTGGTTGGTGAGCGGACCCCAGACCTCAGAACCATAAAGGGCAATGGGTTCTATAACTGATTCAAGTATTTTTAGCCAGATCCTAATTGGTATGTCAAATTTTATGTTCCTTTTGATGGCATAGAAGGCCCTTCTTGCCTTGTCTCTCAGATCGTTCACAGCTTTGTGGAAGTTACCTGTGGCGCTGATGTTTAGGCCGAGGTATGTATAGTTTTTTGTGTGCTCTAGGGCAACGGTGTCTAGATGGAATTTGTATTTGTGGTCCTGGCAACTGGACCTTTTTTGGAACACCATTATTTTTGTCTTACTGAGATTTACTGTCAGGGCCCAGGTCTGACAGAATCTGTGCAGAAGATCTAGGTGCTGCTGTAGGCCCTCCTTGGTTGGTGACGGAAGCACCAGTGTTTTCCGGGACATGCATGGGCAGGGTGTAGTAGTGTACATCGACGACATCCTAGTGTACTCTTCTACACGAGCCGAGCATGTAGCCCTGGTGCGCCGAGTGTTGAGAAGACTGTTGGAGCATGACTTGTATGTCAAGGCAGAGAAATGCCTGTTCTTCCAGGAGTCCGTCTCCTTTTTGGGTTATCGGTTGTCCGCGTCTGGTGTGGAGATAGAGGTAGACCGTGTATCGGCCGTGCGTAATTGGCAAACTCCAACCACTGTAAAAGAGGTGCAGCAGTTCTTGGGTTTTGCTAATTACTACCGGAGGTTTATTCAGGGTTTTGGACAAGTTGCAGCTCCCATTACGTCCCTGCTAAAGGGGGGTCCGGTTCGTTTGCAGTGGTCGGCTGAGGCGGACAGGGCATTTGTCAAACTGAAGAACCTGTTCACCTCGGCCCCGGTGCTGGCGCATCCGGATCCCTCTTTACCATTCCAAGTAGAGGTAGACGCGTCCGAGACCGGTATTGGGGCAGTCCTGTCACAACGGTCCGGCACGTCACCTAAACTCCGCCCCTGTGCATTCTACTCCAAGAAGCTCAGCTCGGCGGAGCGCAACTATGACGTTGGGGACAGGGAGCTGTTAGCCGTAGTCCAGGCCCTAAAGGTGTGGAGGCATTGGCTTGAGGGGGCTCAACACCCTTTCCTCATTCTGACTGATCACCGTAACCTGGAGTACATCCGGGCAGCTAGGAGATTGAACCCTCGTCAGGCTAGGTGGAACATGTTCCTAACCCGGTTTGTTTTTAAGATCACATACATCCCAGGGTCCCAGAATGGTAAGGCAGACGCCCTGTCCCGGCGGTATGACACAGAGGAGAGGTCCAACGAGCCTACCTCCATACTGCCGGAGTCTTGTTTGGTGGCTCCGGTGGTATGGGAGGTCGATGCGGAAATCGAGCGGGCACTGCGTACCGACCCTACTCCCCCCGAGTGTCCTGTGGGGCGGACGTACGTTCCGCTCGAGGTTCGGGATCGTCTTATTTATTGGGCTCATACATCACCCTCCTCTGGACATCCAGGTATTGGCCGGACCGTGCACTGTCTTAGCATGAAATACTGGTGGCCAACGTTAGCTAAGGATGTGAGGGTTTATGTCTCCTCCTGCTCGGTGTGTGCCCAGTGTAAGGCGCCTAGACATTTGCCCAGGGGTAAGTTACATCCCCTGCCCGTTCCACAACGACCATGGTCCCACCTATCGGTGGACTTTGTAACCGACCTACCCCCCTCCCAGGGGAATACCACCATTTTGGTCGTTGTGGATCGGTTTTCCAAGGCCTGTCGTCTCCTTCCAATGCCGGGTCTCCCTACTGCCCTACAAACCGCTGAGGCCCTATTTACCCATGTGTTCCGGCACTATGGGGTCCCCGAGGATATTGTGTCTGACCGAGGTCCCCAGTTCACCTCCAGAGTTTGGGGGGCATTCATGGAACGATTGGGGGTCTCGGTAAGCCTTACCTCGGGGTACCACCCAGAGAGCAATGGGCAGGTGGAACGTGTCAACCAGGATGTGGGTAGGTTTTTGAGGTCCTATTGCCGGGACCGGCCGGAGGAGTGGTCTAGGTTCATCCCCTGGAGCAATACAGAGATGGCCCAGAACTCTCTCCGCCACTCCTCCACCAATTTAACACCTTTCCAGTGTGTTTTAGGTTATCAGCCGGTCCTGGCACCATGGCACGAGAGCCAGATCGAGGCCCCTGTGGTGGACGAGTGGATTCGGCGCTCGGAGGAGACGTGGGACGCTGCCCATGTCCATCTGCAGCGTGCCATCCGTCAACAAAAGGCGAGCGCCGATCGCCACCGCAGTGAGGGACCGGTGTACGCACCGGGAGATCGAGTCTGGCTCTCGACTCGAAACCTGCCCCTCCGCCTGCCCTGCCGGAAGCTGGGTCGGCGATTTGTGGGGCCCTTCAAAGTCCTGAGAAGATTGAACAAGGTGTGTTACAGGTTACAACTGCCTATAGAGTACAAAAATATTAACCCCTCGTTCCATGTGTCTCTTCTCAGGCCGGTGGTAGCTGGCCCACTCCAAGAAGATGAGATAGGAGAGACCCCTCCGCCCCTTTGGACATCGAGGGGGCCCCGGCGTACAGGGTCCGGACCATCTTGGACTCGAGGCGCCGGATGAGTGGTCTCCAGTATCTCGTGGAGTGGGAGGGGTACGGTCCGGAGGAACGGTGCTGGGTGCCCAGGAGGGACATCCTCGATCCATCCCTCCTGACTGAGTTCCACCGTGGGCATCCCACGCGCCCGGGTCCGCATCCTCCTGGCCGTCCCCGAGGCCGGGGTCGGCGCACGGCTGGAGCCGCGCGTCAAGGGGGGGGTACTGTCACGGATTCTGCCGAGACTGCTCCTCCTCCTGGTTCGGGCAGGCTTCGGCGTTCGCCGTCCCCGGAGTACTAGCTGCCACCGCTCTATGTTTCGTAGTGTGATTGCTTTTGTCTGTCTTTTACACCTGTGTCCATTTGTGTGTTGATTACTGGTCTTATAAGTTCCTTGTTTTGCATTAGTCTGATTGTGTGTTGTTATTTTCTGCCTGTCGTGCAGAGCTGCGTGTCTGCACTCTGTCTTTGTTTGGGATTTTTGTTTACGCGTGTTTGCGTAATTGCCTCGCCTCCGTCTGTTTTCGAGGTCGTGTTTTGTTTGTTGCTCTTTGGACTATTAAAGTCTTTTGGACGTATCCTCTGTGTCCTGCGCCTGACTCCTCCACCACATCCACATCGGAACTACTGACAACCAGATCATCAGCAAACAGAAGACATTTGACTTCAGATTCTAGTAGGGTGAGGCCGGGTGCTGCAGACTGTTCTAGTGCCCTCGCCAATTCATTGATATATATGTTGAAGAGGGTGGGGCTTAAACTGCATCCCTGTCTCATCCCACGGCCCTGTGGAAAGAAATGTGTGTGTTTTTTGCCAATTTTAACCGCACACTTGTTGTTTGTGTACATGGATTTTATAATGTCGTATGTTTTTCCCCCAACCCCACTTTCCATCAATTTGTATAGCAGACCCTCATGCCAAATTGAGTCAAAAGCTTTTTTGAAATCAACAAAGCATGAGAAGACTTTGCCTTTGTTTTGGTTTGTTTGTTTGTCAATTAGGGTGTGCAGGGTGAATACGTGGTCTGTCGTACGGTAATTTGGTAAAAAGCCAATTTGACATTTGCTCAGTACATTGTTTTCACTGAGGAAATGAACTAGTCTGCTGTTAATGATAATGCAGAGGATTTTCCCAAGGTTGCTGTTGACGCATATCCCACGGTAGTTATTGGGGTCAAATTTGTCTCCACTTTTGTGGATTGGGGTGATCAGTCCTTGGTTCCAAATATTGGGGAAGATGCCAGAGCTAAGGATGATGTTAAAGAGTTTAAGTATAGCTAATTGAAATTTGTGGTCTGTATATTTTATCATTTCATTGAGGATACCATCAACACCACAGGACTTTTTGGGTTGGAGGGTTTGTATTTTGTCCTGTAGTTCATTCAATGTAATTGGAGAATCCAGTGGGTTCTGGTAGACTTTAATAGTTGATTCTAAGATTTGCATTTGATCATGTATATTTTTTTGCTGTTTGTTCTCTGTTATAGGGCCAAAAAGATTGGAGAAGTGGTTTACCCATACATCTCCGTTTTGGATAGATAGCTCTTCGTGTTGTTGTTTGTTTAGTGTTTTCCAATTTTCCCAGAAGTGGTTAGAGTCTATGGATTCTTCAATTACATTGAGCTGATTTCTGACATGCTGTTCCTTCTTTTTCCGTAGTGTATTTCTGTATTGTTTTAGTGATTCACCATAGTGAAGGCGTAGGCTCAGGTTTTCTGGGTCTCTATGTTTTTGGTTGGATAGGTTTCTCAATTTCTTTCTTAGGTTTTTGCATTCTTCATCAAACCAGTTATCACTGTTATTACTTTTCTTTGGTTTTCTGTTAGAGATTTTTAGATTTGATAGGGAAGCTGAGAGGTGAAATATACTGTTTAGGTTTTCTACTGCCAAGTTTACACCTTCACTATTACAGTGGAACGTTTTGTCCAGGAAGTTGTCTAGAATGGATTGAATTTGTTGTTTCCTAATAGTTTTTTGGTAGGTTTCAACACTACTTTCCTTCCATCTATAGCATTTCTTAATATTATTCAGTTCCTTTGGCTTTGATGCCTCATGATTGAGTATTGCCCTGTTCAAGTAGACTGTGATTTTGCTGTGGTCTGATAGGGGTGTCAGTGGGCTGACTGTGAACGCTCTGAGAGACTCTGGGTTGAGGTCAGTGATAAAATAGTCTACAGTACTACTGCCAAGAGATGAGCTATAGGTGTACCTGTGACACTCTGGCTCTGGGACTTTTGTATTTGAGCCAGGGTGTATTTTGATTTGTTGGGTTTTGGTTTTGTATTTCTAGGTTTGCCTTTCTGTTGGTTGTATTTCTAGGTTTGGTCATTGACTCCCAATCGGAGGTAACGAGTGTCAGCTGTCGGCTCGTTATCTCTGATTGGGAGCCATATTTATTCTGTATGTTTTCTTGTGGGAGTTGTGGGTTTTTGTTCTTAGTTCTGTCAGTGTTGCAGAGGACTTCACGTATCGGTCGTGTTTTGTTGTTTTGTTCCAGACTTTTGAATAAATAAAGTCATGTTTCTTGGACACGCTGCGCCTTGGTCATACTTGGACGACATCGACCCTCGTGACAGAAAAACCCACCATAAGAGGACCAAGCAGCGTGTCAAGCGGCAACAGGACCCAGCTCCAAAGGTCTGGACATGGGAGGAGATTTTGGACGGAAAAGGGTCCTGGACTTGGGAGGAAATCCTGGAGGGGATGGATCGCCGTCCATGGAGCGAGACAGTGGAGAGGCGACGGAGAGAGGAGCAACGGCGTCGGCAGGGCCATCGTCGGAGGGACGAGAGGCAACCCCAAAAAGTTTTTGGGGGGGGGCACATGGCTTGGGCGGTTGGGCAGCAGGAGGCTGCCACAGGGAGATGTGGAGAGAAGGCTATCGGATTACGGGAGCCATTGGCGAGTAGAGGAAGGGAAGTTGTTGCGGCGCGGTGTGAGAGACTGATGTGTGTTACCAGTCCGGTCCGGCCCGTTCCTGATCCCCAGTTAAAGCCAGTGGTGTGTGTTCCCAGTACGGACCGGCCTGTTCCTACTCCACGCATCAAGCCCACGGTGTGCGTCGCCAGTCCAGCCCGGCCGGTTCCTGCTCCACGTACTAAGCCTACGGTGTACGTCGCCAGCCCAGCCCGGCCTGTTCCTGCTCCACGCACAGAACCTACGGTGTGCGTCGCCAGCCCAGCCCGGCCTGTTCCTGCTCCACGCACAGAACCTACGGTGTGCGTCGCCAGCCCAGCCCGGCCTGTTCCTGCTCCACGCACAGAACCTACGGTGTGCGTCGCCAGCCCGACCCGGCCTGTTCCTGCCACTCGCACCAAACCTACGGTGCGCGTCGCCAGCCCGGTCCGGCCTGTTCCTGCCACCCGCACCAAGTCTACGGTGTGCGTCGCCAGCCCAGCCCGGCCTGTTCCTGCTCCACGCACAGAACCTACGGTGTGCGTCGCCAGCCCAGCCCGGCCTGTTCCTGCTCCACGCACAGAACCTACGGTGTGCGTCGCCAGCCCGACCCGGCCTGTTCCTGCCACTCGCACCAAACCTACGGTGCACGTCGCCAGCCCAGCCCGGCCTGTTGCTGCTCCCCGCACTAGCCCTGAGATGCGTGTCCTCAGCCCGGGACCACCAGTTCCGGCACCACGCACCAGGCCTATAGTGCGTCTCGGCCGGCCAGAGTCTGCCGTCTGCCCAACGGCGCCTGAACTGCCCGTCTGCCCAACGGCGCCTGAACTGCCCGTCTGCCCAACGGCGCTTGAACTGCCCGTCTGCCCAACGGCGCCTGAACTGCCTGTCTGCCCAACGCCGTCTGAACTGTCCGTCTGCCAAGCGCTGCATAAGCCGCCCGTCTGCCATGAGCCTTCAGAGCCGTCCGCCAGACAGGATCAGCCAGAGCCTTCCGCCAGACAGGATCAGCCAGAGCCTTCCGCCAGACAGGATCAGCCAGAGCCTTCCGCCAGACAGGATCAGCCAGAGCCTTCCGCCAGACAGGATCAGCCAGAGCCTTCCGCCAGACAGGATCAGCCAGAGCCTTCCGCCAGACCGGATCAGCCAGAGCCTTCCGCCAGACAGGATCAGCCAGAGCCTTCGGCCAGACAGGATCAGCCAGATCCGTCGGCCAGCCATGAGCAGCCAGATCCGTCAGCCAGCCATGAGCAGCCAGATCCGTCAGCCAGCCATGAGCAGCCAGATCCTTCAGCCAGCCATGAGCCGTCCAGCCAGGATCCGCCAGAGCCGTCCAGCCAGGATCCGCCAGAGCCTTCGGCCAGACAGGATCAGCCAGATCCGTCGGCCAGCCATGAGCAGCCAGATCCGTCAGCCAGCCATGAGCAGCCAGATCCGTCAGCCAGCCATGAGCAGCCAGATCCGTCAGCCAGCCATGAGCAGCCAGATCCGTCAGCCAGCCATGAGCAGCCAGATCCGTCGGCCAGCCATGAGCAGCCAGATCCGTCGGCCAGCCATGAGCAGCCAGATCCGTCGGCCAGCCATGAGCAGCCAGATCCGTCGGCCAGCCATGAGCAGCCAGATCCGTCAGCCAGCCATGAGCAGCCAGATCCGTCAGCCAGCCATGAGCAGCCAGATCCTTCAGCCAGCCATGAGCCGTCCAGCCAGGATCCGCCAGAGCCGTCCAGCCAGGATCCGCCAGAGCCAGCCAGCCAGGATCCGCCATTGAGTCCGGTGCTGTCCCTTAGCCCGGTGCTGCCCCTTATCCTGGTGCTGCCCCTTAGTCCGGTGCTGCCCCTTAGTCCGGTGCTGCCTCTTAGTCCGGTGCTGCCCCTTAGTCCGGTGCTACCTCTTAGTCCGGTGCTGCCCCTTAATCCGGTGGGGGTCAGTTGGAGGAGGCTACGAAAGCGGATAGTGACTAAGGTGGGGTGGGGACCACGACCAGGGCCAGAACCGCCACCGTGGACAGACGCCCACCCAGACCCTCCCCTAGACTGTATGCTGGTGCGCCCGGAGTTCGCACCTTTAGGGGGGGGTACTGTGACACTCTGGCTCCGGGACTTTTGTATTTGAGCCAGGGTGTATTTTGTTTTGTTGGTATTTGGGTGATTTTCTATGTTGGCAGTTCTGTGGGGTTAATTTCTAGGTTTGGTCAATGACTCCCAATCGGAGGTAACGAGTGTCAGCTGTCGGCTCGTTATCTCTGATTGGGAGCCATATTTAATCTGAATGTTTTCCTGTGGGAATTGTGGGTTTTTGTTCCAGGTTCAGTATATTGTCACTGTTGGACTTCACTATCGTCTTTTGTTTTGTATTTACGTGCTTTACTCATTAAAGTCATCATGTTCACTCAACGCGCTGCGTATTGGTCTGCTCCCGTTATAGACGATCGTGACAGTACCTACCATAGGAGTCCCCTCGAAGCCTACCATTGACTATGTACATACCCAGTGTGCGACAGAGCTGCAGGAGTCGTGACCCGTTTTTGTTGGTTATGTTGTCGTAGTTGTGCCTAGGGGGGCATATGGGGGAGGGAATGCTGTCACCTCCAGGTAGGTGTTTGTCCCCCTGTGTGCTGAGGGTGTCAGGTTCTTGTCCAGTTCTGGCATTTAGGTCGCCACAGACTAGTACATGTCCCTGGGTCTGGAAATGATTGATTTCCCCCTCCAGGATGGAGAAACTGTCTTCATTAAAGTATGGGGATTCTAGTGGGGGGATATAGGTAGCACACAGGAGGACATTTTTCTCAGTTGAGATAATTTCCTTTTGAATTTCTAACCAAATGTAAAATGTTCCTGTTTTGATTAATTTAATAGAGTGAGTTAGGTCTGCTCTATATCAAATTAGTATACCCCCTGAGTCCCTTCCCTCTTTCACACCTGGTAGTTTGGTGGATGGGACTACCAGCTCTCTGTAACCTAGAGGGCAACCAGTGGGTCCGTCTCCTCTATACCATGTTTCTTGTAGGATGACAATGTCTGTATTTCCGATTTCTTTGGTGAAGTCCAGATTCCTGCTCTTTAGGCCAAAGGCAGATGACCTCAGGCCTTGGATATTCCAGGATGAAATAGTGAAGGCTTTGTGTTCCATAAAGTGTTTAATGTTGTTGGTTGTGTGGTTTGGCCTCAGGCCAGTAATTGTGAGCAGAGCCTGCTGAGCATCTGGTACATGCCATTGGCTTGGGCTAGTGTAAGAGTGGGTGTTGGGCCTGTTTGCCTGCTCACGGCCTGGGCGTATGTGTGACTTTCATGTTGAGGCCCTCTTTGTGGGAGTGGGGGGCTTGGGGTGGGTAGGAGGGGCATAGGTCTGATCTGAGGGGGCCTAAATGGGGTGTGGGCATGGTTGACTTGGGGGGGAGTTAATTGGTGGGGGTGGGGGTGTAGATGTGGTTGATGGTGCTGTGGTCTGGATGTAGGTCCTCTCTGCGGGGGTCCTCTATGTGTAGGTCCTGGGGGGGGGGGGGGTCCCGCAGGTCTGGGAGAGTGTCTCGCTGGTCTGGGCGGGGTGTCTGTTGATCTGTTGCTCCTGTGTGAGGTGTTGGGTCTGCGGTTGAGGGCGATATCCTTTAGGGTCCGGGCGAAGGTGGGCACTGCTGCCTTGTATAGGTGGACCTGGTCATAAAGGCTGTTCACGTCCAGGGTGGAGTGGTGGGCCAGGTAGACATTTGGTTTTGATGCACAGTCACGGGAAATACTTGCGTTTACCCGCTGTATGGTAGCAGGGTGGAAGTCTTTTCGTGGTAACAGGGTTGAGATAACCACTTGTGCGTTGGGGAAAGTAGAAGAAGCTTTTTCTATCACTCCCTTGAGTGATGTGGCCACCCTTTCCTGCTGTGTTCTCAGGTCATTTGTGCCTGTGTGTATTATTATGTGGCTGGGTGATCCTAGTCGGTCCTCAGACAGAAGGTCTAGGGCGCGCTGGGTGTTTGGACACCAGAGTTTAGACACTGTGTGTTTTGGAAAAAGTTTATTTTCTTGTATGTATTTCCCGTTTGAGTCCATAAGGAGTACAATCTGTGGCTTGTGTATGTCCTCAGTGGGTGTGGGGGGGTCGTCATGAGGGCTTTCAGGGTGTCTGACTGGGGGGTTGCTCAGAGGGGTTGGGATCCCCTGGGCTTGGGGTTCTTCATTTGTTTGTCTGTGTGTGATGTCGAGGCTATGGTCAGGGTCTAGGGTGTACTGTTCTGCTGCGGTGTCGAGACTTTGGCCAGGATCTGAGGTGGGCTGTTCTGCTGGCTTCTCTGCGGGGGTGGCCAGCTCTCTAATGGGTTGTTCTATGTCACCCGTCATCGTTCTCACCTCCTCCTCAAGCACTCTGATCCTCTCCTCTAGTGCTCTGTTCTTCTCCTGCTCCTGCTCTTTCTCCTGTTGATGTTGTCTCACCACAGTCCAGAGTGCAGACATGTCTCTCTCTACCTGCAGCTCTCCAGGTCTAGTTAAGGGGGTGTTGTTGTGCTGGACTGTTGTCTGGGTCTGTGCTGACTGGAGTGTGTTCACCTGCTGTTCCAGCTCCACCTGCCTTACCTCCAGCTGGGTGAATTTATCCTTCATTTCAATGAGGGAGTAGTACTCTGTGCTGGGAAGTTGACTTTCTGCTTGGGGTTGCTCTGTGGGGTTATTTAATGAAGAGGTCTGGTCTGACCCGCTCGGGGTAGGGGTATCTTTCTCAAGGGAGAGCTTCTCCTGCTGAGCTATTTCTTTGATTAGGTGAAAGTCCAGCTGGAACTGTTTGGTGTTGCCTTGAACCAAAACGGTTCCAGATTTATAGAGATTAATATTAGACGACTCAGAGTCCTCGTTGTCCAGTATCCTGAGTTTCCACCCGTCGCTAACACCCCCCCTCTTAACAGAGGGGTAGTGTGCTAGTATAGCACTGTGCCATGCCAGGGGATGGTCTGTGTGGAAGATAAGGTTGCTTATGTTCCCATTTTTATACAAATCAGCAAAAAGTGTCTCCTGCTTCCCCAAAAGAAGTTTCAATTTGTACTCTTTTCGTGTCTTGTCGTTTTTTACATTCAGAGGGTACTGTATTTTAATGACCTCTGAACAGTGGGGGGGGGGGGGGGGGGGGTGCTTCTAAGGCCTCTCCATTTGGTTGGGGTAGACTGTACGACTCTCCTGCCATTGTTGGGCTCAGGGGCTTTGACACCTCTCACTTCACACGTCAGTGCTAATTGAAATTGTATCTCTTTGTCAAGCAAGCTTAAGCTTGGTAGCCTTAGCATTCAGTCCTTATAAAATAAAATACATCATTGTAATGTATTTTTCTTCTTGGTTTTTGAAAGTGAAAAATAGCTTCATACTAAACATTACTCACTCAGTTCCAGGTTGGATGGTGTTTTCAGGTTTCTGTTTGTTTGCCAGAGCATTTGCTGTATAGTTTGAGAATAGTAATCCTTGGTAGTAGAAAGCTTTCCAGGTAATTCCGTCCAAAATCAGGTTGTAGGTTTGGAGTTTTGGTTTGGAATGAAGGTTATGTTTTGGAGGGTAGTATCCTGTATATGTCCCTGCCAAAAAATCCTACTTTATCTAACTCTAAATCTATATATTTTGTTAAAAATGCAGGAGCAATGTCTTTGAGCTCTCTCTCTCTCTCTCTCTCTCTCTCTCTCTCCCCGTCTCCTCCCTCCTTCCATCACAGGACCTCTGAATGCCCCAGCTTTGATTTGTTTACTCTCCTTCCCACACGTTGTACGGGCTCACATGATCATGGCCTTGTCTCCCTCCCCATTCTCCCCCCTCCCGCCCCTAGACCTGCAATACACAATGCATTTAATCATTTTCATCCGCCCCCACACACCCCCAGCCAGCAGTCAGTCAGTCTGACTTCCCTTCACGTTCCCGGCCCTATCAGACAAGCCATGGCTTCTCCTCTGAGATAAATAGCTACATGTCTGCTGGGTTCCGGGTGTGCTGTCATTTAGGTAGGTTTGACCCGCTGGAGCCAATTCAATCCATTTCTACCCACAAGTAATATCCTCCCGCATGCCCTTATCTCTGGCTCTAAATTAGAGAGCACCAGCCCCAGCTTATAGAGCACAGAAGCATAGCAGCACAACTATTCTCCGTGTTAGGGAGAATGGTAAATACAGTTGAAGTCGGAAGTTTACATACACTTAGGTTGGAGTCATTAAAACTCGTTTTTCAACCACTCCACAAATTTGTTGTTAACAAACTATAGTTTTGGCAAGTCGGTTAGGACATCTACTTTGTGCATGACACAAGTAATCTTTCCAACAATTGTTTACAGACAGATTATTTCACTTATAATTCACTGTATCACAATTCCAGTGGGTCAGAAGTTTACATACACTAAGTTGACTGTGCCTTTAAACAGCTTGGAAAATTCCAGAAGATGATGTCATGGCTTTAGAAGCTTCTGATAGGCTAATTGACATCATTTTAGTCAATTGGAGGTGTACCTGTGGATGTATTTCAAGGCCTACCTTCAAACTCAGTGCCTCTTTGCTTGACATCATGGGAAAATCCTTGGGTTCATCCTTGGGAGCAATTTCCAAACGCCTGAAGGTACCACGTTCATCTGTACAAACAATAGTACGCAAGTATAAACACCATGGGACCACGCAGCCGTCATACCGCTCAGGAAGGAGTCGCGTTCTGTCTCCTAGAGATGAACTTACTTTGGTGCGAAAAGTGCAAATCAATCCCAGAACACAGCAAAGGACCTTGTGAAGATGCTGGAGTAAACTGGTACAAAAGTATCTATATCCACAGTAAAACGAGTCCTATATCGAAATAACCTTAAAGGCCGCTTAGCAAGGAAGAAGACACTGCTCCAAACCGCCATAAAAAAGCCAGACTACGGTTTGCAACTGCACGTGGGACAAAGATCGTACTTTTTGGAGAAATGTCCTCTGGTCTGATGAAAACAAAATAGAACTGTTTGGCCATAATGACCATCGTTATGTTTGGAGGAAAAAGGGGGACGCTTGCAAGCCGAAGAACACCATCCCAACCGTGAAGCACGGGGGTGACAGCATCATGCTGTGGGGGTGCTTTGCTACAAGAGGGAATGGTGCACTTCACAAAATAGATGGTATCATGAGGAAGGAAAATTATGTGGATATATTGAAGCAACATTTCAAGTCAGTCAGGAAGTTAAAGTTTGGTCGCAAATGGGTTTCTTTTTTATTTTACCTTTATTTAACTAGGCAAGTCAGTTAAGAACAAATTCTTATTTATTCAAACCCGGACGACGCTGGGCCAATTGTGCGCCGCCCTATGGGACTCCCAATCACGGCCGGTTGTGATACAGCCTGGAATCGAACCAGGGAGTCTGTAGTGACACCTCAAGCACTGAGATGCAGTGCCTTATACCGCATATTTCCAAAGTTGTGGCAAAATAGCTTAAGGACAACAAAGTCAAGGTATTGGAGTGGACATCACAAAGCCCTGACCTCAATCCTATAGAACATTTGTGGGCAGAACTGAAAAAGCGTGTGCGAGCAAGGAGGTCTACAAACCTGACTCAGTTAGACCAACTCTGTCAGGAGGAATGGGCCAGAATTCATCCAACTTATTGTGGGAAGCTTGTGGAAGGCTACCCGAAACATTTGACCCAAGTTAAACAATTTAAAGGCAATGCTACCAAATACTAATTGAGTGTATGTAAACTTCTGACCCACTGGGAATGTGATGAAAGAAATAAAAGCAGAAATATATAATTCTCTATACTTTTATTATGTCAGGAAATGTGAAAAACTGAGTTTAAATGTATTTGGCTAAGATGTATGTAAACTTCCGACTTCAACTGTACATGGTGTTAGCTAGGTTGTGGGGTATTGTGTAAGAAACTATGAGGTGGTGGGGACTTTGCCTTGGCAACGCAGCTGGGGTAGCAGCCCATGCCCCTCTATACCCAGGGCTGGCAGGCTGGCAGCACATCACAGTCTTAGCTTCACAGACTCTGGTTCTGGCATGCTCAGTTGGACTGGCTGGGCGCGGGGATGCTGCCTCAATGCTCCAGAACCGCCTCTGGAGTTGCAGCCTTTCAGAATCTTATCTTGCTCTGAGACACTTGAGGAGAGCTTGCTGTACTTTGCCAAGAAGTACACAGCAGTGAGATTGTGTCTCCCGTTCTCTCTCTCCTCTCCCTTATCTAGGTTGCTTTAGAACTCAGGACTGGAGATTGACGATGGCCTGTTTAGGTTGGAAGTTTAGTTCCCTGCACTTCCATGTTGTTGATACAAATGGGTGTAAAAAACACTACTTCTCCTCAGCTGTGTGCCATAAGGCAATGGCTTAATTTGTTTGTATGCACAACAGATGAAATGACCCTCTCTTAAAGTAACTGTCCGTTGTTTCCAGAGTTCTATGAAATATGACCTATAATTAATTACAAAATGAGTGAAATACTTTTCTTTCCAAAAAATGGTAATTAAGTATGTTAAAAAGCAGCTTTTCTGTGTTGGAATGGTGTGGGCGTACCCCAACAACAGAATGGTATACCGGTCATAAAAAATATTCATGCGAGTAGATCGCTGATTGTACAGCTTCGCCAATGAGGCAGGATGAAATCATTCTCTATGAGGAAATAGCAAGCATTTTTTAAATAGTCTGTTTGAGATGGGTTTTTAAAAGTGTTTTTTTCTCCAATTTATAATTTGGCCACAAAGACGAGTCAACAACATTATTTGGGTATGAGTTAACAGAATATTAACTTTTAAACGTCAGATTTTCACTGGACAATTACTTTAATGTCAAATAAAATAAAATTGTATTTGTCACATCCGCCGAATGCAATGGGTGTAGACTTTACCGTGAAATGCTTGCTTATGAGCCCTTCCCAACGATGCAGTGAAAAAATTAATAAAATAAATAAACAAAAATCGTAACACAAGAGGAATAAAATACACAAGAATGGAGCTATATACAGGATATACCAGTACCAGATCAATGTACAGGGGAACGAGGTATTTGAGGTAGATACTGTATGTACATGAAGGCAGGGTAAAGTGACTAGGCACCAGGATAGATAATAATAACCGTAAAATAACGAACAGATTAGCAGCAGCATATGATGAGTGTTAAAGTGTGTGTGTGTGCATTTGTGTTGTGTCGGTATGTGTGTGTTATGTGTGTGTGTGCGTATGTCCCTATGCTGCTGTGTCACAGAATGTTCAGAGCCAACTGTTTACTTTAGAGGGAGCTAATACAGTATGGCAGTCCTCCTGCCGGTATTCTCATGCTAATGCTAACCTCCCATGCTAATGCTAACCTCCCATGCTAATGCTAACATCCCATGCTAATGCTAACCTCTCATGCTAATGCTAACCTCCCATGCTAATGCTAACCTCCCATGCTAATGCTAACCTTGCTAATGCTAACCAATCATAAACTAATCTCTAAAGATATACAAAATGCTTCCTACCCTTACCAAGCCTTTTCTGTCGCCTCCAAGCTGCCCTTTCACTAGTCTTGGCTACAACCAATACCTTTTAATCACAGTTTTTGCTATAACTACCATATCATAATCCATGTCTTACTGTGGAATTACAGAAATTAGTATTTTTTAGGGATATTTAGAGTATTCTAGACATACTGATTTGACATTATGTTCTTTTTCATTTAGCCATATATTTAAACCAGGTAGTCCATTGAGGCACAATTCTCTTTTGTGAGGGAGACATGGCTATGAGGGCAGATACACAGGACAATCAAAGGAGATGATACGAATCACTTTATAGAGAACATAGAGAACTGCAATCTCTGATTGTCCATAACAACTCAATTTACAGTGAGGGAAAAAAGTATTTGATCCCCTGCTGATTTTGTATGTTTGCCCACTAACAAAGAAATGATCAGTCTATAATTTTTATGGTAGGTTTATTTGAACAGTGAGAGACAGAATAACAACAAAAAAAATCCAGAAAAACACATGTCAAAAATGTTATAAAATGTTATAAATTGATTTGCATTTTATTGAGGGAAATAAGTATTTGACCCCCTCTCAATCAGAAAGTTTTCTGGCTCCCAGGTGTCTTTTATACAGGTAACAAGCTGAGATTAGGAGCACACTCTTAAAGGGAGTGCTCTTAATCTCAGCTTGTTACCTGTATAAAATACACCTGTCCACAGAAGCAATCAATCAATCAGATTCCAAACTCTCCACCATGGCCAAGATCATTGGCAAACTTCAGACGGGCCTGTATATGTGCTCAAGAAAGCACATATACAGGCCCGTCTGAAGTTTGCCAATGAACATCTGAATGATTCAGAGGAGAACTGGGTGAAAGTGTTGTGGTCAGATGAGACCAAAATGGAGCTCTTTGGCATCAACTCAACTCGCCGTGTTTGGAGGAGGAGGAATGATGCTTATGACCCCAAGAACACCATCCCCACTGTCAAACATGGAGGTGGAAACATTATGCTTTGGGGGTGTTTTTCTGCTAAGGGGACAAGACATTTTCACTGCATCAAAGTGACGATGGACGGGGCCATGTACCGTCAAATCTTGGGTGAGAACCTCCTTCCCTTAGCCAGGGCATTGAAAATGGGTTGTGGATGGGTATTCCAGCATGACAATGACCCAAAACACACGGCCAAGGCAACAAAGGAGGAGCTCAAGAAGAAGCACATTAAGGTCCTGGAGTGGCCTAGCCAGTCTCTAGACCTTAATCCCATAGAAAATCTGTGGAGGGAGCTGAAGGTTCGAGTTGCCAAACGTCAGCCTCGAAACCTTAATGACTTGGAGAAGATCTGCAAAGAGGAGTGGGACAAAATCCCTCCTGAGATTTGTGCAAACCTGGTGGCCAACTACAAGAAACGTCTGACCTCTGTGATTGCCAACAAGGGTTTTGCCACCAAGTACTAAGTCATGTTTTGCAGAGGGGTCAAATACTTATTTCCCTCATTTCTGACATGCGTTTTTCTGGATCTTTTTGTTGTTATTCTGTCTCTCACTGTTCAAATAAACCTACCATTAAAATTACAGACTGATCATTTCTTTGTCAGTGGGCAAACGTACAAAATCAGCAGGGGATCAAATACTTTTTTCCCTCACTGTATAGACCACGACACATTCCCCGCTACTGTCCTCGCCCTCCACTGACCCGTAACTCATACCCACCAGCTTAAAACGCCCAGTCACCCACTCTCTATGTCCCCAAAGTCACACACTACAACCCTACACCAGAATGTCTCCGAGGAGTTTTCTGCTTCACATGCCTCTCCCCTCTGCTCCTCCTGCCCCCTCCTCTCCCCTCTCTCGCTCCCTTATAAGAGCCCGCGGCCCCATGCATGTGCACTCCTCTGGACGCCTAGTGGAGCGCAGCGGGCCTGAAGATCAGCTAATGTGGCGTTGTCTCCCCGCCAGTGCTCTCCCCGGTTCCTACTGGCCCTCCCATCCTTCCTCTCTGTGCTTCTTTCAGTTAGCATCCAGGCTCTTCTCAATTGTCGCCTCTGTTCCAGAGGCTGCCTTTTAATGTAGTGGGATGGGGATGGGGGTGGGAATGAGGGTGAGCATGGGGGTGGCAGGGAACAGACTGTGAATGTTGAGCTCTACATGGAATGCCTGCCCAGCTATTTATTAACTTTCCCCCAGTGAACATTGTGTTTGTGTGTGTGTGTGTGTGTGTGTGTGTGTGTGTGTGTGTGTGCAGGGCCGTGCACAGACCTTTGGGGGGGGGGGGGGGGGGAGTTGTTTGGAGGACAAATAATGCTGAGTTGCATCCAAAGAACACCATACCTACTGTGAAGCATGGGGGTGGAAACATCATGCTTTGGGGCTGTTTTTCTGCAAAGGGACCAGGACGACTGATCCGTGTAAAGGAAAGAATGAATGGGGCCATGTATCGTGAGATTTTGAGTGAAAACCTCCTTCCATCAGCAAGGGCATTGAAGATGAAACATGGCTGGGTCTTTCAGCATGACAATAATCCCAAACACACCGCCCGGGCAACGAAGGAGTGGCTTCGTAAGAAGCATTTCAAGGTCCTGGAGTGGCCTAGCCAGTCTCCAGATCTCAACCCCATAGAAAATCTTTGGAGGGAGTTGAAAGTCCGTGTTGCCCAGCGACAGCCCCAAAACATCACTGCTCTAGAGGAGATCTGCATGGAGGAATGGGCCAAAATACCAGCAACAGTGTGTGAAAACCTTGTGAAGACTTACAGAAAACATTTGACCTGTGTCATTACCAACAAAGGGTATATAACAAAGTATTGAGAAACTTTTGTTATTGACCAAATACTTATTTTCCACCATAATTTGCAAATAAATTCATTAAAAATCCTACAATGTGATTTTCTGGATTTTATTTTCTCATTTTGTCTGTCATAGTTGACGTGTACCTATGATGAAAATTACAGGCCTCGCTCATCTTTTTAAGTGGGAGAACTTGCACAATTGGTGGCTGACTAAATACTTTTTTTCCCCACTGTATCTGTGCACGTGCCTGTGTGTGTATATGTGTGTGTGAGAGAGAAGGAGAGAGAGAAAGAGAAAGAGAGAGTGAGAGATTGTGTCAGTACAGTTGAAGTCGGAAGTTTACATACAGGTTGGAGTCATTAAAACTCGTTTTTCAACCACTCCACAAATTTCCTGTTAACAAACTATAGTTTGGCAAGTCTGTTAGGACATCTACCTTGTGCATGACACAAGTAATATTTCCAACAATTGTTTACAGACAGATTATTTCACTTATAATTCACTGTATCACAATGTCAGTGGGTCAGAAGTTTACATACACTAAGTTGACTGTGCCTTTAAACAGCTTGGAAGATTCCAGAAAATGATGTCATGGCTTTAGAAGCTTCTGATAGGCTAATTGACATCATTTTAGTCAATTGGAGGTGTACCTGTGGATGTATTTCAAGGCCTACGTTCAAACTCAGTGCCTCTTTGCTTGACATCATTGGAAAATCAAAAGAAATCAGTCAAGACGCCTGAAGGTACCACGTTCATCTGTACAAACAATAGTACGCAAGTATAAACACCATGGGACCACGCAGCCGTCATACCGGTCAGGAAGGAGACGCGTTCTGTCTCCTAGAGATGAACGTACTTTGGTGCGAAAAGTGCAAATCAATCACAGAACAACAGCAAAGGACCTTGTGAAGATGCTGGAGGAAACAGGTACAAAAGTATCTATATCCACATTAAAACGAGTCCTATATCGACATAGCCTGAAAGGCCGCTCAGCAAGGAAGAAGCCACTGCTCCAAAACTGCAGGAGGGACTGGTGCACCTCACAAAATAGATGGCATCATGAGGAAGGAAAATTATGTGGATATGTTGAAGCAACATCTCAAGACAGCAGTCAGGAAGTTAAAGCTTGGTTGCAAATGGGACTTCTAAATGAACAATGACCCCGAGCATACTTCCAAAGTTGTGGCAAAATGGCTTATGGACAACAAAGTAAAGGTATTGGAGTGGCCATCACAAAGCCCTGACCTCAATCCTATAGAACATTTGTGGGCAGAACTGAAAAAGTGTGTGCGAGCAAGGAGGCCTACAAACCTGACTCAGTTACACCAGCTCTGTCAGGAGGAATGGGCCAAAATTCACCCAAGTTATTGTGGGAACCTTGTGGAAGGCTACCCGAAACGTTTGTCCCAAGTTAAACAATTTAAAGGCAATGTTACCAAATACTAATTGAGTGTATGTAAACTTCTGACCCACTGGGAATGTGATGAAATAAATAAAAGCTGAAATAAATAATTTTCTCTACAATTATTCTGACATTTCACATTCTTAAAATAAAGTTGTGATCCTAACTGACCTAAGACAGGACATTTTTACTAGGATTAAATGTCAGGAATTGTGAAAAACTGAGTTTAAATGTAGTTGGCTAAGGTTTATGTAAACTTCCGACTTCAGCTGTGTTTGTTATGGGGGTCAAATGTGATGCGTGTATTGGTGTTTGCGTTTATGTGGGAGTAGAAGCGCGTGTGAGTGTGTGTGTTTGGGGGATGCTGATGGTATTGTGTCTGTTAAGTTAACAACCACACAACATTTGTCTGAGCTGAGAAATGTTTCCCATGTGCGTATGGGCGCCCTCGTGTTCACTCACGCACGTCAGCCTGTGTACGCCTGTGTGAAATTAAATCCATGTTAGCAGGCAGGCGTTCAGATAAGATTAACAGGACTTGACATTTTCTAGGTTAGAGACAGATGCTTGCTCCAATTCCTCCTTCGGAAACATTCCTCCTTTCTTCTACCCTCCTCCAAATTAAATTCATTTAATATCTTTCTCACTTAGCCAATACAGTGATGAAAATGATTTACTTTTCACCATTAAATAAAGTAAAAAATATGATCTGACACAGAGCCATGATTAGGAAGGCCTGGGTTCGTTCAAGCAAGTTGTTTATCCAATCTGAAGTGTCCAAAATTGCTGCTTTAGCCAGGATTCGCTGTATGGATTTACCTCAGGAAACACACCATACGGTATACCAGTGATATTAGCCTCACTGTGATTTTGGGTCTCTTCCCTCCTCTCCCAACTGCAACAACTTGTTCCACTCAAATCTACCTGAACCTGCAACAAAAATAAGCTACATATGGGCAGTAACAAAAACAAGCTACATATGGGCAGTACCAAACATTATCTACATATGGGCAGTACCAAACATTATCTACATATGGGCAGTAACAAAAATAATCTACATGTGGGCAGTACCAAAAGTAATCTATATATGGGCAGTACCAAAAATAATCTACATATGGGCAGTAACAAAAATAATCCACATATGGGCAGTACCAAAAATAATCTACATATGGGCAGTAACAAAAATAATCTACATATGGGCAGTACCAAAAATAATCTACATATGGGCAGTACCTAAAATAATCTACATATGGGCAGTAACAAAAATAATCTACATATGGGCAGTACCAAAAATAAACTGCATATGTGCAGTACCAAAAACAAGTGATCTAATGATTTTG
The DNA here is from genome assembly GCF_964263955.1 of Coregonus lavaretus. Classification (NCBI taxonomy): domain Eukaryota; kingdom Metazoa; phylum Chordata; class Actinopteri; order Salmoniformes; family Salmonidae; genus Coregonus; species Coregonus lavaretus. The sequence goes on from NW_028164096.1 coordinate 22,167, forward strand.
TCTCTTCACAGCAAAATCTGCAGAGCTGGGATGGTTGTATTCCCCATATATACAGTGAGGGAAAAAAGTATTTGATCCCCTGCTGATTTTGTACGTTTGCCAACTGACAGAAATGATCAGTCTATAATTTTAATGGTAGGTTTATTTGAACAGTGAGAGACAGAATAACAACAAAAAAATCAAGAAAAACGCATGTCAAAAATGTTATAAATTGAATTGCATTTTAATGAGGGAAATAAGTATTTGACCCCCTCTCAATCAGAAAGATTTCTGGCCCCAGGTGTCTTTTATACAGGTAACGAGCTGAGATTAGGAGCACACTCTTAAAGGGAGTGCTCCTAATCTCAGTTTGTTACCTGTATAAAAGACACCTGTCCACAGAAGCAATCAATCAATCAGATTCCAAACTCTCCACCATGGCCAAGACCAAATAGCTCTCCAAGGATGTCAGGGACAAGATTGTAGACCTACACAAGGCTGGAATGGGCTACAAGACCATCGCCAAGCAGCTTGGTGAGAAGGTGACAACAGTTGGTGCGATTATTCGCAAATGGAAGAAACACAAAAGAACTGTCAATCTCCCTCTGCCTGGGGCTCCATGCAAGATCTCACCTCGTAGAGTTGCAATGATCATGAGAATGGTGAGGAATCAGGCCAGAACTACACGGGAGGATCTTGTCAATGATCTCAAGGCAGCTGGGACCATAGTCACCAAGAAAACAATTGGTAACATACTACGCCATGAAGGACTGAAATCCTGCAGCGCCCGCAAGGTCCCCCTGCTCAAGAAAGCACATATACAGGCCCGTATGAAGTTTGCCAATGAACATCTGAATGATTCAGAGGAGAACTGGGTGAAAGTGTTGTGGTCAGATGAGACCAAAATGGAGCTCTTTGGCATCAACTCAACTCGCCGTGTTTGGAGGAGGAGGAATGCTGCCAATGACCCCAAGAACACCATCCCCACCGTCAAACATGGAGGTGGAAACGTTATGCTTTGGGGGTATTTTTCTGCTAAGGGGACAGTACAACTTCACCGCATCAAAGGGATGATGGACGGGGCCATGTACCGTCAAATTTTGGGTGAGAACCTCTTTCCCTCATTCAGGGCATTGAAAATGGGTCGTGGATGGGTATTCCAGCATGACAATGACCCAAAACACACGGCCAAGGCAACATAGGAGTGGCTCAAGAAGAAGCACATTAAGGTCCTGGAGTGGCCTAGCCAGTCTCCAGACCTTAATCCCATAGAAAATCTGTGGAGGGAGCTGAAGGTTTGAGTTGCCAAACGTCAGCCTCGAAACCTTAATGACTTGGAGAAGATCTGCAAAGAGGAGTGGGACAAAATCCCTCCTGAGATGTGTGCAAACCTGGTGGCCAACTACAAGAAACGTCTGACCTCTGTGATTGCTAACAAGGATTTTGCCACCAAATACTAAGTGATGTTTTGCAGAGGGGTCAAATACTTATTTCCCTCATTAAAATGCAAATCAATTTATAACATTTTTGACGTGCGTTTTTCTGGATTTTTTTGTTGTTATTCTGTCCCTCACTGTTCAAATAAACCTACCATTAAAATTATAGACTGATCATTTCTTTGTCAGTGGGCAAAGAAATCAGCAGGCGATCACATACTTTTTTCCCTCACTGTATAACATTCTAAGTTTTGAATCTGGCGTCGTTTTGTGTATCAGTTTATAAACCATGTGCCATGGAATCGGTAATTCAAAAATCTCCTCCCAACTATTTAGCAACCTGTATGGCACAGCTGTAAATTTTTTGGTCTTTAAATTAAACTGGTATACTTTTTTATTTATCACAATTTTCTTTAGCCAATTTTGGTCTTTAATGCAGGGACGACAGACAAGTTCCCAACTTTCTCTCCCTTCCACTTGCCTCTTCCATTTTTGCAGTAATGCTGCAATCAGTTGGTTGTAATTTTCAATAGAGCAGATATCTCCATATATTTTTGTTAACTGCATGTGTGACATAAATAGTTAATTTACATATTACTGAGAATATGGATGTGTGACATAACTAGTTCTATAACTAGTTAATTTACACTGATCATATTACTGAGAATATGGATGTCGTACTGAACTCCTTAAGTGTCCTGTTGTGAGCAGCAAGACATTTTTCTTACTTACGAGCAGGGATAGCCTGCGTGATAGCACGCAGGTTTGTCATTGAAAGCACAGATTATATTTTATACAGCTCTGGGCCCAACCCTGTCTTGTATAATCAGAGTAAATTGATCATAATAGTACGAAAAGTAATTTTGAAATCGAGCATCGAGACAAGAATGGAGAAGAACCTTGAATAGCATTAAAATAAATTAGATTATCATTGCATAAGTACAGTGGATATAGTGTAGTGTGTCATCAATGAAAAGTAATACGGGTTTCTGTTCTGCCTGCTGATTCGGATAGAGCTGTTTCATGTTTCAAATGAAACCTTCAAACATGCGTCTGGCGGCGTTGGTTGATGTGGCTGAAACACATTGGGGGGCCTGTCATCATAAGGGCTCGACGAGCCAGGAGGAATTATGCTTTCTCAGCACCTCCATTATAGGACTGCTGTGGAGTGTGTGTGTGTGATTGTGTGAGTGTATGTGTGTGACGGAGAGTAGGGGAAGTGTGAAGCCATTGATCAGTGTGTGTGTGTTGTGTTGTGTTGGAAGTGTGATCAGTGGTGTGTGTGTGTGTCTGTCAGTGTGTGTGTTGGGAGTTTGGTAAGTGTTGTGTGGATGTGGTAGGAGTGTTGCTGTATGTCACAGCCGAAGGCAGAGAGTTTATTCACATTCTCCAGGTTTCCCAGCAGGCTTAGCACCTGATTCCTAATCCCAGGGAGTGCTGAGTAATTGTCAGGGAGGGATGGGAAACGAGGTCCACCCTCCGCTCTCTAAGACCACCACCAAATTGCCATTCATTAGCCAGGAACTAATCCCTTATGGTGGCAGACACTGTTCGGGAGAAGACGTCATTGCTGGAGGAGTCTTTGCAGTGAAGGGGTCTTTGCGGTGAAGGACGTTGCTAGCAGTCAATGAGGATTTTTGCATGTGTTTTCTCTATGTGAGAAACTGAGGTTTCGTCAGTGTGTGTGTGTGTGTGTGTGTGTGTGTGTGTGTGTGTGTGTGTGTGTGTGTGATTGGCTATGTGTTTGTGTGTGTGTGTTCCATAGCTTGTCATATTTATGAATCTCTTCATCATCATTTTAGGATTTGATTGGTCAGGCGGTCAGACGTGTCTCAGCCCTGCGGGGTGGAACTAATCAATTAATGCAATTATTCGCTGGATTGAACCTGTTACTGTTTTGATGAACATCGTCTGCTCCACGCTTGATTAGCCAAGGTACTTGACCATAAGCAACACTGTCTTTAGGGATGCTAAGGGTTTACGAGGGTCTCAAACAGAAATATGACTCAATATTATTCTATATTGGCTGGTTAAATTATAAATGAAATTGAAGAAGTGCTCAACTGTTTTATCCACCTTCCCTCTCTATCATCTAGCTGTTATTTCGCTGAAGCCACAGAACCAAGTCTTATTTACAATGTCTTCAGAGAGTATTCACACCCCTTGACTTTTTCCGTATTTTGTTGTGTTACAGCCTGAATTGTTGTGTTACAGCCACAATATCCCATAATGTTTTTAGATTTTTTTTTACAAATTAATAAAAAATGAAAGGCTGAAATGTCTTGAGTCAATAAGTATTCAACCCCTTTGTTATGGCAAGCCTAAATAAGTTCAGGAGTAAACATTGGCTTAACAAGTCACATAATAAGTTGCATGGACTCGCTCTGTGTGCAATAAAAGTGTTTAACATGATTTTTGAACGGCTACCTCATCTCTGTACCCTACACATACAATTATCTGTAAGGTCCCTCAGTTGAGCAGTGAATTTCAGCAACATTGTAGTTACTCCACAGTACTAACCTAAATGACAGAGTGAAAAGAAGGAAGCCTCTACAGAATAAAAATATTCCCAAAAAATTGAGATTTTTTTTTACTTTATGTCTTGTATACAAAGCGTTATTTTTGGGGCAAATCCAACACAACACATCACTGAGTACCACTCTTCATATTTTCAAGCATGATGGTGGCTGCATCATGTTATGGGTATGCTTGTCATCGGCAAGGACCAGAGAGTTTTTTGGCATTAAAAAATGAACCAAATAGAGCTAAGCATGGTCAAAATCCTAGAGGAAAACCTGGTTCAGTCTGCTTTCCAACAGACACTAGGAGACAAATTCCCCTTTCAGCAGGACAATATACAAATATACACTGAAGTTGCTTACCAAGATGACATTTCATATTCCTGAGTGGCCTAGTTACAGTTTTGACTTAAATCGGCTTGAAAATGTATGGCAAGACTTGAAAATGGCTGTTTAGCAATGAGCAACAACCAACGTGACAGAGCTTGAATAATTTTTTAATGAATAATGTGCAAATATTGTACAATCCATGTGTGCAAAGATCTTAGAGACTTGCCCAGAAAGACTCACAGCTGTAATCGCTGCCAAAGGAGTTCTAACATGTATTGACTCAGGGGTGTGAATACTTATTCAAATTAGATATTTATATATTTCATTTTAAATACATTTTCGAAGATTTAAAAAAACATGTTTTCACTTTGTCATTATGGGGTATTGTGTGTAGATTGGTGAAAAAAAGGTAATATTTAATTAATTTTGATTTCAGGCTGTAACACAAGAAAATGTGGAATAAGTCAAGGGGTATGAATACTATCTGAAGGCACAGAACTTCAAAGAACTTCGGATGTTCGTCGCCATGGCTAAATATAATTACAGGACTGCACAGTGTCTAGCTGCAGAATATTCTGTAAGCAGCAATAAATCCAAACTACTTAGGGAGAGTTAATCATGGATTTGAGCGGGAGCCAAGTGTTGGAATATAGCTAACGTAATGTGACGGACCTTATTCACATTGTCAAGGGGAGGGAGTCGTAAATAACAGCCGGGCCGACAACTCACCTTGAGTCTCTCTAATGTTTGTGATTGAGCTGAGAAGCGGGGCGCGAGGACAGCCGTGATATGATCTATGTTAATGTATCAAGTGCAGTAATATTAGGTAAATAGTCCCCTGCGTATCCCTCCTCACTTTGTCAGCAGAAAGAAGAAGGCGGCAGGCGGCGGGATATTTACTGTCTGCCATAAAGGTTGGCGTGACACACCTGAATGGTTGTGTATAAATTACGTTCCTGGGCCTACCTGGTGTAGCGTAACGTACGTTAGGTAGGCAGCACAGGGAGAAAGTAATGGCTTGCGCCCTGGTGGCGACGTGTTTGGGTGGAGAGTGCCTGATGGCGCTAGGAGTTATGTGGCTCTGTGAAATTGAACAAACAAGTTAATACAATCCCCTGGCAATCTTTTACCCTGGAGTGTGCTGACGATGACAAGCTAGGTGTTGAAATGTGTGGGGCTGGCAGTTATTTGTGTGGCGGACAGACGCCAGGCGGGCTCTCATCAGAAACACATAGAATCCAAATTAAGGTATTCACTGCTGTATTTACGTATGTAAGTAACTCACGGAGGGATGTCGATTCTCCTTCGACTGGGGCTGGGAGGCAGGGAGGTCAGCTGGGACGTGGGTTGCCATCTTGGTGGGGTCGGTAGGAGCGGGCTGGCGTGGAGCTGCTGGGGATGATCGAGAGGGCTGTCACAGCACCTGCGGGCACAGCTCCTGACAAACTCTTCTAGGGCCATGAATAATGCCTGAGTGATGGCCGCTGTAATGGTGGCAGGCAGCAGGACGTGACCAGCACCTCGGACGGATGGGTGGACGGGAGTCTCAACCACGCGCATATCGGAGGATAGAGATGTAGCAACCTGCTCCAGTGGTCATGCCACTGCCTGCAAGAGTGAAGTGCTGAGTTTAGTTTGAGTGAAGAACTATACTAGGCTACATGGGAGCTGTGTGCCGTAGTTGTTTTCAGACATGGCTCAGGGAAAGGTGAGGCTGGTTTGTAGGTAAAGTCACGTAGAGCTGACAGTTTAGATCAATTAAATCTCCTTTGTAGCACAAAAGCAATTAAAGCACCAAACTGAAAATTTGCTGTTGGTTTCTTCACTTTTGATCAAATCTGTGCCAGAAAATTAAGTCTTAAGTTTCTATGTGCTTTGTTTATGAGAGCCATTAAGAAACACAGATAAATGGATGTGTTGTGAAGGTAGGTTGTCATCACATAGCAACAGAGGACTCTGGCAATCAGGTAATCAGGCTGTCTAATAGTGAAAGATTCATGCTGGATTCAGAAATAGCTCTCGCCTCTGTAAGCACCGAGGTCATGAGCATCACTCTCTCGCGCGTAGCTTTCAGAGTGTGTGCGTCTCTCTCGGCCTCTCTCTTCTTCCTCTCTCTCTCTCTCTCTCTCTCTCTCTCTCTCTCTCTCTCTCTCTCTCAGTCTCTCTCCATCTTGCTCTCTCTCTCTGTCTCTCTCCATCTCACTCTCTTTCTCTCGTTCTCTCTTTCTTTTTCTATCTCATTCTCCTTTGCCTTTGAGTGCATTGTAATGGTGGTGATGGGTGGTCTGCGGACACTATTGTGTTGAAACAAACTCCCAAACAAACTACCCCTTCTCTTCCTTCCCCAGGGTTGAGGGCTAGAGAGAGATGGAGAGGGAGGGAGGATGGAGGGAGGGAGGAAAGGAAGGAAGGAGGGAAAAAAGAGCATGAGGATAGGAGGGAGGAGAAAGAGAGCACCACTGAGAGAATGATGGAGAGAGAGAGAGATAGAGAGAGAGATGGAGAGAGAGATGGAGAGAGATGGCAGCAGAGCAACAGGCCCAACCCCCACTATTACACCCGCCCAAGCACCATCCTGCAACCTAAGAGGTGTGTATCAGATGCTCAACATGCTCTGCTCACACCTACTGCGATGGTCCGGGCCTAAACCACACAAAAACAACACTAGACACTATGGAACACAGAGCTTTAACTATCTCATCCTGGAGTATACAAGGTCTGAGGTCATCTGCCTTTGGCCTAAAGAGCAGGAACCCAGACTTCATCAAAGAAATTGGAAATACAGACATTGTCATCCTACAAGAAACATAGTATAGAGGAGACGGACCCAATGGTTGCCATCTAGGTTACAGAGAGCTGGTAGTCCCATCCACCAAACTACCAGGTGTGAAACAGGGAAGAGACTCAGGGGGTATGCTAATTTGGTATAGAGCAGACATAACCCACTCTATTAAATTAGTCAAAACAGGAACATTTGACATCTGGCTAGAAATTAATAAGGAAATGATCTCAACAGAGAAAAATGTCCTCATGTGTGGTACCTACAGTGGGGAAAAAAAGTATTTAGTCAGCCACCAATTGTGCAAGTTCTCCCACTTAAAAAGATGAGAGAGGCCTGTAATTTTCATCATAGGTACACGTCAACTATGACAGACAAAATGAGAAAGAAAATCCAGAAAATCACATTGTAGGATTTTTAATGAATTTATTTGCAAATTATGGTGGAAAATAAGTATTTGGTCAATAACAAAAGTTTCTCAATACTTTGTTATATACCCTTTGTTGGCAATGACACAGGTCAAATGTTTTCTGTAAGTCTTCACAAGGTTTTCACACACTGTTGCTGGTATTTTGGCCCATTCCTCCATGCAGATCTCCTCTAGAGCAGTGATGTTTTGGGGCTGTCGCTGGGCAACACAGACTTTCAACTCCCTCCAAAGATTTTCTATGGGGTTGAGATCTGGAGACTGGCTAGGCCACTCCAGGACCTTGAAATGCTTCTTACGAAGCCACTCCTTCGTTGCCCGGGCGGTGTGTTTGGGATCATTGTCATGCTGAAAGACCCAGCCACGTTTCATCTTCAATGCCCTTGCTGATGGAAGGAGGTTTTCACTCAAAATCTCACGATACATGGCCCCATTCATTCTTTCCTTTACACGGATCAGTCGTCCTGGTCCCTTTGGAGAAAAACAGCCCCAAAGCATGATGTTTCCCCCCCCATGCTTCACAGTAGGTATGGTGTTCTTTGGATGCAACTCAGCATTCTTTGTCCACCAAACACAACGAGTTCTTACCAAAAAGTTCTATTTTGGTTTCATCTGACCATATGACATTCTCCCAATCCTCTTCTGGATCATCCAAATGCACTCTAGCAAACTTCAGACGGGCCTGGACATGTACTGGCACTGCAGGATTTGAGTCCCTGGCGGCGTAGTGTGTTACTGATGGTAGGCTTTGTTACTTTGGTCCCAGCTCTCTGCAGGTCATTCACTAGGTCCCCCCGTGTGGTTCTGGGATTTTTGCTCACCGTTCTTGTGATCATTTTGACCCCACGGGGTGAGATCTTGCGTGGAGCCCCAGATCGAGGGAGATTATCAGTGGTCTTGTATGTCTTCCATTTCCTAATGATTGCTCCCACAGTTGATTTCTTCAAACCAAGCTGCTTACCTATTGCAGATTCAGTCTTCCCAGCCTGGTGCAGGTCTACAATTTTGTTTCTGGTGTCCTTTGACAGCTCTTTGGTCTTGGCCATAGTGGAGTTTGGAGTGTGACTGTTTGAGGTTGTGGACAGTTGTCTTTTATACTGATAACAAGTTCAAACAGGTGCCATTAATACAGGTAACGAGTGGAGGACAGAGGAGCCTCTTAAAGAAGAAGTTACAGGTCTGTGAGAGCCAGAAATCTTGCTTGTTTGTAGGTGACCAAATACTTATTTTCCACCATAATTTGCAAATAAATTCATAAAAATCCTACAATGTGATTTTCTGGATTTTCTTTTCTCAATTTGTCTGTCATAGTTGACGTGTACCTATGATGAAAATTACAGGCCTCTCTCATCTTTTTAAGTGGGAGAACTTGCACAATTGGTGGCTGACTAAATACTTTTTTCCCCACTGTATATCCCCCTAATAGAATCCCCATACTTTAACGATGACAGCTTCTCCAGCCTAGAGGGGGAGATCAACCATTTCCAGGCCCTGGGACATGTACTAGTCTGTGGCGACCTAAATGCCAGAACTGGACAATAACTTGAGACCCTCAGCACACAGGAGGACAAACACCTACCTGGAGGTGACAGCATTCCCTCCCCCATATGCCCCCCTAGACACAACTACGACAACATAACCAGCAAAAACGGATCACAACTCATGCAGCTCTGTCGGACGCTGGGTATGTGCATAGTCAAAGGTAGGCTTCGAGGGGACTACTACGGTAGGTACACATATAGCTCATGTCTTGGCAGTAGTACTGTAGACTACTTTATCACTGACCTCAACCCAGAGTCTCTTAGAGCGTTCACAGTCAGTCCACTGACACCCCTATCAGACCACAGCAAAAGCATAGTCTACTTGAACAGAGCAATACTCAATCATGAGGCATCAAAGCCAAAGGAACTGAATAATATTAAGACATGCTATAGATGGAAGGAAAGTAGTGTGGAAATCTACCAAAAAACTATTAGGCAACCACAAATTCAATCCCTTCCAGACAATTTCCTGGACAAATAATGTAATAGTGAAGGTGTAAACTTGGCAGTAGAAAACCTAAACAGTATATTTGACCTCTCAGCTTCCCTATCAAATCCAAAAATGTCAAGCAGACAACCTAAGAAAATTAACAACAATGACAAATGGTTTGACTACCAGAATCTACTGGATTCTCCAATTACATTGAATGAACTACAGGACAAAATACAAACCCTCCAACCCAAAAAGGCCTGTGGGGTTGATGGTATCCTAAATGAAATGATAAAATATACAGACCACATATTCCAATTGGCTATACTTAAACTCTTTAACATCATTCTATGAACCTGGAGAAGAGCCCCCTAAGCAAGCTGGTCCTGGGGCTCTGTTCACAAACACAAACAGACCCCACATAGCCCCAGGACAACAACACAATTAGACCCAACCAAATCATGAGAAAACAAAAAGATAATTACTTGACACATTGGAAAGAATTTACAAAAAACTGCGCAAACTAGAATGCTATTTGGCCCTAAACAGAGAGTACACAGTGGCAGAATACCTGACCACTGTGACTGACCCAAAATTAAGGAAATCTTTAACTATGTACAGACTCAGTGAGCATAGCCTTGCTATTGAGAAAGGCTGCCGAAGGCAGACCTGGCTCTCAAGAGAAGACAGGCTATGTGCACACTGCCCACAAAACGAGGTGGAAACTGAGCTGCATTTCCTAACTTCCTGCCAAATGTATGACCATATTAGAGACACATACAGTGGGGAGAACAAGCATTTGATACACTGCCGATTTTGCAGGTTTTCCTACTTACAAAGCATGTAGAGGTCTGTAATTTTTATCATAGGTACAATAGAACTGTGAGAGACGGAATCTAAAACAAAAATCCAGAAAATCACATTGTATGATTTTTAAGTAATTAATTTGCATTTTATTGCATGACATAAGTATTTGATACATCAGAAAAGCAGAACTTAATATTTGGTACAGAAACCTTTGTTTGCAATTACAGAGATCATACGTTTCCTGTAGGTCTTGACCAGGTTTGCACACACTGCAGCAGGGATTTTGGCCCACTCCTCCATACAGACCTTCTCCAGATCCTTCAGGTTTCGGAGCTGTCGCTGGGCAATACGGACTTTCAGCTCCCTCCAAAGATTTTCTATTGGGTTCAGGTCTGGAGACTGGCTAGGCCACTCCAGGACCTTGAGATGCTTCTTACGGAGCCACTCCTTAGTTGCCCTGGCTGTGTGTTTCGGGTCGTAGTCATGCTGGAAGACCCAGCCACGACCCATCTTCAATGCTCGTACTGAGGGAAGGAGGTTGTTGGCCAAGATCTCGCGATACATGGCCCCATCCATCCTCCCCTCAATACGGTGCAGTCGTCCTGTCCCGTTTGCAGAAAAGCATCCCCAAAGAATGATGTTTCCACCTCCATGCTTCACGGTTGGAATGGTGTTCTTGGGGTTGTACTCATCCTTCTTCTTCCTCCAAACGCGGCGAGTGGAGTTTAGACCAAAAAGCTCTATTTTTGTCTCATCAGACCACATGACCTTCTCCCATTCCTCCTCTGGATCATCCAGATGGTCATTGGCAAACTTCAGACGGGCCTGGACATGCACTGGCTTGAGCAGGGGGACCTTGTGTGCGCTGCAGGATTTTAATCCATGACGGCGTAGTGTGTTACTAATGGTTTTCTTTGAGACTGTGGTCCCAGCTCTCTTCAGGTCATTGACCAGGTCCTGCCGTGTAGTTCTGGGCTGATCCCTCACGATCATTGATGCCCCACGAGGTGAGATCTTGCATGGAGCCCCAGACCGAGGGTGATTGACTGTCATCTTGAACTTCTTCCATTTTCTAATAATTGCGCCAACAGTTGTTGCCTTCTCACCAAGCTGCTTGCCTATTGTCCTGTAGCCCATCCCATCCTTGTGCAGGTCTACAATTTTATCCCTGATGTCCTTACACAGCTCTCTGGTCTTGGCCATTGTGGAGAGGTTGGAGTCTGTTTGATTGAGTGTGTGGACAGGTGTCTTTTATACAGGTAACGAGTTCAAACAGGTGCAGTTAATACAGGTAATGAGTGGAGAACAGGAGGGCTTCTTAAAGAAAAACTAACAGGTCTGTGAGAGCCGGAATTCTTACTGGTTGGTAGGTGATCAAATACTTATGTCATGCAATAAAATGCTAATTATTACTTAAAAATCATACAATGTGATTTTCTGGATTTTTGTTTTAGATTCCGTCTCTCACAGTTGAAGTGTACCTATGATAAAAATTACAGACCTCTACATGCTTTGTAAGTAGGAAAACCTCCAAAATCGGCAGTGTATCAAATACTTGTTCTCCCCACTGTATTTCCATCAGATTACACAGACCCACAAAGAATTTGAAAACAAATCCAATTTTGATAAACTCCCATATCTATTGGGTGACATACCACAGTGTGCCATCACAGCAGCAAGATTTGTGACGTGTTGCCACAAGAAAAGGGCAACCAGTGAAGAACAAACACAATTGTAAATACAACCCTTATTTATGTTTATTTATTTTCCCATTTGTACTTTAACTATTTGCACATCATAACAACACTTGAAATGTCTTTATTCTTTTGGAACTTTTGTGAGTGTAATGTTTACTGTACATTTTTTATTGTTTATTTCGCTTTTGTTTATTATCTATTTCACCTGCTTTGGCAATGTAAACATATGTTTCTCATGCCAATAAAGCCCCCCTCAAATTGAAATTGAATTGAGATGGAGAGAGAGAGATGGAGAGAGAGAGATGGAGAGAAAGATGGAGAGAGAGAGAGATATAGAGAGAAAGATGGTGAAAGTGAGAGATTGTGTCTTGTTCTGGGCTGCCTTGGCTGGTATCACAGTGATCTTCAAAGCCACTCAAACTCAGCCCTTTGCTCAGGAGAGAGGGAGAGCTAGCACGCTTGCTGCCTTCAGGCAGGAAGGCATTGCTTCTTCAAAGTTTTTATCCCCCTCTCTCTTTCTCACGCTCAGTCACTCCCTATCGCTCTCTCTCTCTCTCTCTCTCTCTCTCTCTCTCTCTCTCTCTCTCTCTCTCTCTCTCTCTCTCTCTCTCTCTCTCTCTCTCTCTCTCTCTCTCTCTACCCCCCCCTCTCTCTCTCTCTCTCCCTCTCTCTACCCCTGTCTCACTCTCTCCCTCTTTCCCCTGTATTTAAATGACTTTGTCTATTGTATTTAGTTCATCAAGGGAACATTCAGACGTACATTGCTTTGTTCAAGGGTGGAATGGATGCATGGCGCTGACACCTCTCCAAAAGTTTAGGACAAATCATTAGAATTTCTACCACTGCAGTCACAATACATCACTCTGTCACTTTTTCACCAGCTCACTCTCATCTCCTGCAGACTTTCCCAAGAAAGACAAGGAACGACTGATCACAACCAGTCAGCGCTCTCCCTCCTACAGTAGACATCTCTCCTCCTGCCTTTTCCCAGAGACACAGAGACACTGCCACTGCCAGCCTGCTCCTAAAGAAACACTAGTACCGAATGTGGAACACTAGCTGTCTATTTTTGGCTTATTCTGCTGTTTGTGATATTATTTTGTGCAAATTAGTCTTGTTTTTGCCTTCTCCTTTCACTTTAACCCCCCCGACTCCATATCAACTCCATATTTCTCTCCATTTCTCTATTTCTCAGCAGGAGACGTTTGCTCGATTTCCATTTAACAAAGATGAATTATTGTCCTCCGTCAAATACAAATGTTAATTACATGCGTGTAGCGATCCCCTAATTCAACAGCATGACAAAGCGAGGGTATTGTTTACCCAGCGTGGCTCCCTGGGGAGGTCTTCACCGTGCTTTATGAGTCTGCTTAGAAACATGATTAAGGACTTATTCTGCCAAGGCTCAGGGCTAGAAACACTCAGGCCTAGAAACACACAACAGAACCCAGGGTATTGCTTAAATCACACACAGATGCCATGGATGTCAATGGATGATTTGCACAAACGTTTTGAGCTGTGCTTGCGCATAATGTTATAAGATTAAACTTTCAGTGTGTAGCCTACAATGAAAAGAAATGAAGGTTCTTCCTCAGCTATTAAATGTCCAATGCTGCCGTTTCTATCTCAATATCAAATCATTTTTTGATAACAATTAAGTGCCTTACTGTGATTATTTTGAATTAAAATGCTCAAAATTAAACAAAACTAGCTTCTTAGCAAAGAGCAATTTGTTAAGCAATAATTTTTCTAGGACCTTCTGGGAGTGGTCTGAGTGGGGAGGGGAAAACTGAAACCTAGCTGTGATTGGCAGAGAGGTTTGGAACTCTCTTTCTTATTAGTCTATTAACTAATTTACCGCCTGGTGATGTCACCAGCAATGTTCCTTCTAAACTGCACACATGTGCGGCTCCCACAGCTGCCACGCAGAAGAAATACCAGCCTGCGCAGACGCACATTTGTTTAAATTCTTTGCTAGTTAGTGAGTTATTAGCCCAGTTCTAGCTAATTTCTGGTCAGCAATGGGGGAGTGATTGCTTCCTATGAGAGCACAAAACATGTATATTTCCAGCCATCTTTGAAAAGCGAGTCAGGTAAGAGCTTTTTTATATCTTAAAGGTGCAGTGTTATATTTTGAGACAGGCTTGAATAAGCTAAGAAGCCAATAGGCAGATGGTAGCATATGTTTTTGTCTGACTCTCTGTAAAGATAATAGAATAGGAATAATAATGCATTTTATTTTGTAAATTGGTTTCTTGCATCATACAATACAACACAACAACATTTTCAGTCACCTACTTGTCTGAAGGACAAGTGGCTAAAAAGGTTAATGTCAAGCCCTGCATGGTTTCAAAAGTCTCATGGAATGTAGGCCTATATTGAACACCTCACGTTGGCTGCTACTGTAGACTGTATCATAAAACAACTATTTCAATAGCTATTTCTATGTTAAAATGTTATGGGATGCATTTTCTCCATTGTTTTGGTGGTAGGCCACTCTGATAGGCCTATTATGATTGAATAGCCACATTAGCCACTGTTAAAACTGTTCACAGTAAATGTACATTTTCACATTTCAGTTTGCGCTTAGCAGACCAGAAATTTGCTCAGTGCCGAAAATAATTTGAGGGAACATTTGTCACCAGGCAGGCCAAAACTCCATCCCACTAAAACCAGCTGAAATCCCAGGCGGCCTTTTCAAACAGCTTTTACACTAAAAGGGCATTATCATAATTTTCACAATTTCTCAGTTTTACTCCAAACTCATAGTGTGGAAATATACACTCAGTGGCCAGTTTATTAGGTACATCCATTTAGTACCGGGTCGGACTCCTCTTTGCCTCCAGAACAGCCTGAATTTTTTGGGGCATAGAAATGTTGCTCAATTGGTATCAAGGGACCTAACGTGTGCCAGGAAAACATTTCCAACACCATTACACCACCGGCACCAGCCTGTACCGTTGACACCAGGCAGGATGGGCCATGGACTCATGCTGTTTACGCCAAAGACTGACTCTGCCATCAGCATGACGCAACAGGAACCGGGATTCGTCGGACCAGGCAATGTTTTTTCACTCCTTAATTGTCCAGTGTTGGTGATCGTGTGCCCACTGGAGCCACTTCTTCTTGTTTTTAGCTGATAGGAGCGGAACCCAGTGTGGTCGTCTGCTGCAATAGCCCATCCATGACAAGGACTGATGAGTTGTGCGTTCCGAGATGTCGTTCTGCACACCACTGTTGGACTGCGCCGTTATTTGCCTGTTTTCGCCCACATGACTGCTGCTGACTGGATGTTTTGTTTGTCGCACCATTCTCGGTAAACCCTAGACACTGTTGTTCGTGAAATGCCCAGGAGGCTGGCCATTTTAGATACTGAAGCAAAAATGTGTACATTTGGCTTTATACTTCAGCATTTTGGATTTGAGATCAAATGTTTCATATGAAGCGACCTTTAATGTCACCTTTTATTTGAGGATATTTTCATACATATCTGTTTTACCGTTTAGAAATGAAATCACTTTATGTATCTAGTCGCCCATTTGAGTATGTTCTTTTTCCTAATTATTTGGACAAATTAACTTATAGTGTATTAAAGTAGTCAAAAGTTTTGTATTTGGTCGCATATAAATAGCACACAATGATACATCAAGCTTGTGACTCTACAAAATTGTTGGATGCGTTTGCAGTTTATTTTGGTTGTGTTTCGGATAATGTTTTGCCCAATAGGAAATGAATGGTGAATAATGTATTGTGTCATGTTGGAGGCCCTTTTATTGTAAATAAGAATAGAAGATGTTTCTGAACACTTCTACATTAATGTGGATGCTACCATGATTACGGGGTATGATCTTTGTTCCTCTGTAACTTTCTCATTTCATTATTCAGGATTCATTCAAATGGGGGGACTAGATACATAAAGTGCTTTCATTTCTAAATGGTAAAACATATGTATGAAAATACCTTCAAACAAAAGGTGACATTTTGTACTGTCGCCTCATATGAAACATTTGATCTCAAATCCAAAATGCTAGAGTATAAAGCCACATTTACTAATTTTAGCTACTGTCCTGTCACGCCCTGGCTCTGGGGACTCTAGTATGTTGAGCCAGGGTGTGAGTTTTCATTTGTGTTTGTTCTAGTTGTTCTATTTCTATGTTGGCCAGGGTGGCTCCCAATCAGAGATGGCTGTAGCTCGTTGTCTCTGATTGGGAGCCATACTTAAGTAACCGTTAGGCATTCATTTGGTGTGGTTTCTTGTTCCGTGTTGGTTTGTGTATGTAACCAGGGACGTCACGTTTTCGTTTTGTTCGTGTGATCATTATATAAATAAATATGTTCGCATTCAACGCTGCGCCTTGGTCCTCCTCTGTTCCCGACGAGCGTGACAGAAGAAACCACCACGACTGGACCAAGCAGCGTGTCCAGGAGCCATCGCCAGGGAGATCTCTAGCAGATCTCCTTCGCCTCCTCGACTGGGTCAAGCCGGGTGAGGAAGAGAAGGGCCGGACTTGGAAGCAGAAGGGCGAAAGTCTGGCGAGGGACATGGAGACCTGGTCCACGGGTAGGAGAGACGCCCAGAAAATTTTTAGGGGGGGGCTAACGCCGTGGACGACGGGCCAGCAGGAGACCGCGACAGAGCGGCCCAGCGGGTTGGCAGAGGAGGCCGCCAGGTTACGGGGGCCACTGGTCGAAGAGGGGATGGAAGGTGTAGAGGCACGGCGAGAGGTACTGGGGTGTGTTACCAGTCCGGTCCGGCCCATTCCAGATCCCTGCGTAGGGCCAGTGGTGTGTGTCCCCAGTACGGTCCGGCCTGTTCCTGCTCCCCGCACCAAGTCAGTGGTGCGTTTCGTCAGCCCAGCTCGGCCCATTCCTGCTCCCCGCACCAAGCCAATGGTGCGCTTCGTCAGCCCAGCTCGGTCCGCTCCTGCTCCCCGCACCAAGTCAGTGGTGCGCTTCGTCAGCCCGGCTCGGCCCGCTCCTGCTCCCCGCACCAAGTCAGTGGTGCGCTGCGTCAGCCCGGCTCGGCCCGTTCCTGCTCCCCGCACCAAGTCAGGGGTGCGCTTCGTCAGCCCGGCTCGGCCCGTTCCTGCTCCCCGCACCAAGTCAGTGGTGCGCTTCGTCAGCCCGGTCCGGCCCGCTCCTGCTCCCCGCACCAAGTCAGGCGTGCGTTTCGTCAGCCCGGCTCGGCCCGTTCCTGCTCCCCACACCAAGCCAGTGGTGTGCGTCGTCAGTCCGGCACAGCCCGTGCCTGTTCCACTGGTGCCTGGTTCAGCACGGGTCAGCTGCTTCACGCCGGAGCTAGAGCAATCCGCTCCACCAGTGTGCAGTCCAGCTCCGGTCAGCAGGGCCAGACCGGACCAGGGGTACTTTGGGGGGTTAGAGAGCGAGTGGGGAACATGCCCGGAGCCGGATCCGCCGCCAAGGCGGAGTGCCCACCCCGGTCCCTCCCCTGTGGTATTTGGTTGGCGCGGTCGGAGTCCGCGCCTTTAGGGGGGGGTACTGTCACGCCCTGGCTCTGGGGACTCTAGTATGTTGAGCCAGGGTGTGAGTTTTCATTTGTGTTTGTTCTAGTTGTTCTATTTCTATGTTGGCCAGGGTGGCTCCCAATCAGAGATGGCTGTAGCTCGTTGTCTCTGATTGGGAGCCATACTTAAGTAACCGTTAGGCATTCATTTGGTGTGGTTTCTTGTTCCTGTCACGGTTTCGGCCGAGGCTGCCTCTCTCCCTTGTTCGGGCAGGTTTCGGCGTTCGTCGTCTCCGGAATTCTAGCTGCCACCGTTATATGTTCCATGTTTCCTGTTTGTTTAGTTTTGTCTGTTAGCCACACCTGTCTTGTGTTATGTCTCATTAAGCACCCTATTTAGTTTCCTTGTTGTTAGTGTTGTGTTGTGTGTAATTGTTTCGTGTCAGGTGTTTGTGCGTTACCCGTGTTTCGGTACGCCAGTTACTATTTGCTTCCTCCTCGGTTGAGGAGAGTTTTTGCGCCCTGTGTTTGTGCGCTCGTGTTTGACGCCTGTGTGCGTCTGTTTGGCCTCAGGCCGTTTTTGGATTATTTTGCTCACTAGTAAAGTCTTGTTGGACTGTACATCTGCTTCTGCGCCTGATTCCACACCACACCATTTAAACACCGTGACAGTTCCGTGTTGGTTTGTGTATGTAACCAGGGACGTCACGTTTTCGTTTTGTTCGTGTGATCATTATATAAATAAATATGTTCGCATTCAACACTGCGCCTTGGTCCTCCTCTGTTCCCGACGAGCGTGACATGTCCAAATACAGTGGGGGGAAAAAGTATTTAGTCAGCCACCAATTGTGCAAGTTCTCCCACTTAAAAAGATGAGAGAGGCCTGTAATTTTCATCATAGGTACACGTCAACTATGACAGACAAATTGAGATTTTTTTTATCCAGAAAATCACATTGTAGGATTTTTAATGAATTTATTTGCAAATTATGGTGGAAAATAAGTATTTGGTCACCTACAAACAAGCAAGATTTCTGGCTCTCACAGACCTGTAACTTCTTCTTTAAGAGGCTCCTCTGTCCTCCACTCGTTACCTGTATTAATGGCACCTGTTTGAACTTGTTATCAGTATAAAAGACACCTGTCCACAACCTCAAACAGTCAAACTCCAAACTCCACTATGGCCAAGACCAAAGAGCTGTCAAAGGACACCAGAAACAAAATTGTAGACCTGCACCAGGCTGGGAAGACTGAATCTGCAATAGGTAAGCAGCTTGGTTTGAAGAAATCAACTGTGGGAGCAATTATTAGGAAATGGAAGACATACAAGACCACTGATAATCTCCCTCGATCTGGGGCTCCACGCAAGATCTCACCCCGTGGGGTCAAAATGATCACAAGAACGGTGAGCAAAAATCCCAGAATGACACGGGGGGACCTAGTGAATGACCTGCAGAGAGCTGGGACCAAAGTAACAAAGCCTACCATCAGTAACACACTACGCCGCCAGGGACTCAAATCTTGCAGTGCAAGACGTGTCCCCCTGCTTAAGCCAGTACATGTCCAGGCCCGTCTGAAGTTTGCTAGAGTGCATTTGGATGATCCAGAAGAGGATTGGGAGAATGTCATATGGTCAGATGAAACCAAAATATAACCTTTTGGTAAAAACTCAACTCGTCGTGTTTGGAGGACAAAGAATGCTGAGTTGCATCCAAAGAACACCATACCTACTGTGAAGCATGGGGGTAGAAACATCATGCTTTGGAGCTGTTTTTCTGCAAAGGGACCAGGACGACTGATCCGTGTAAAGGAAATAATGAATGGGGCCATGTATCGTGAGATTTTGAGTGAAAACCTCCTTCCATCAGCAAGGGCATTGAAGATGAAACGTGGCTGGGTCTTTCAGCATGACAATGATCCCAAACACACCGCCCGGGCAATGAAGGAGTGGCTTCGTAAGAAGCATTTCAAGGTCCTGGAGTGGCCTAGCCAGTCTCCAGATCTCAACCCCATAGAAAATCTTTGGAGGGAGTTGAAAGTCTGTGTTGCCCAGCGACAGCCCCAAAACATCACTGCTCTAGAGGAGATCTGCATGGAGGAATGGGCCAAAATACCAGCAACAGTGTGTGAAAACCTTGTGAAGACTTACAGAAAACGTTTGACCTGTGTCATTGCCAACAAAGGGTATATAACAAAGTATTGAGAAACTTTTGTTATTGACCAAATACTTATTTTCCACCATAATTAGCAAATAAATTCATAAAAAATCCTACAATGTGATTTTCTGGATTTTTTTCCCCTCATTTTGTCTGTCATAGTTGACGTGTACCTATGATGAAATTTACAGGCCTCTCTCATCTTTTTAAGTGGGAGAACTTGCACAATTGGTGGCTGACTAAATACTTTTTTCCCCCACTGTATATATGGAGGGGAGTGTATGTTTTAGTGTCATTGAGGATTTGAGTTAGCTTCAGAAGAGTTGCACAACGTTCTCAGTGATTGGATGGTTGAATCAACCAATGAAAATGAGGAATTTATTCTCTTGATCATTTGGTTGTTTCTCTGTAGCAATCGAAGGGGGGGGCAAGTTGACAGGAACACTGCTCTTTCTGGCAGCAGTCTGGTTTTCCAAATGAAAGATCTGCAGTGAAGGGCATTGCCTGTGGCATCCCATAGCCAAAGAGACATTAATCAAACTCATCTTATCTCTCCTCTTTATCTCTCCCACAAAGAGATGACTCGCCTGGAGACATGAGCCCCAGCAACAACACCAGCTTTTACCAACTTCAGCTCCAATTTCCTTTGATTCACAAAGGAGCTTTACCAAACACTTTATTCCAAAACCTCTGTTTTCAGGCCATCAGAAGGATCAAGTGCTGCTGAACTATCCTTCCTAGCAGGAATGTATTGTAGTGTTGTATTACGTAATAGGCTTGAATGTATGAATATCAAAGTAGCTGGGTGAGTAACATGTCCCTTTGGTTTCCTGGTGGGTTTGGGTAGAAATGCAGGCCATCATTATTCTATGATCTCTCCGCTCGCGTTAACCTCAGTGCTCTCTGTGTGTGTTCTGACTTCAGGAAGAGTTGGCATTAAGGGGGACAGGCAGAGCAGAGTAAGCTGCTTGGAGGAAGCCAATAAATGCAGCTAGACAGCTTGACAGGCCACTGTATTCCCATTGTTAGAAAGCAGATCCAAAGGCCCCCCGTTGCTGAAACACCATAATCTGGTGCACAGGAGGTTGGTGGCACCTTAACTGGGGAGGACGGGCTCGTGGTAATGGCTGGAGTGGGATGATATCAAATACATGAAACACCATTCCATTCACTCCATTCTAGCCATTATTATGAGCCGTCCTACCCTCAGCAGCCTCCACTGGTCTGGTGGGAGGTAAATGTTAGCCTCATACAATAACCATTTTACTGTATGTGTCTCAATGAGCTTTATATTGTTATGTGCAGTGCATCAAATGATGCGGATAAGCTGAGTGATTTTCATACAGGTCCGATACAGAGTTGGATAATGACAGGGAGATGATGAGATAACGGTACTGTAGCCATAGTAACTGTCCTTTAGTTCTCACATTCTAATGAGCTAGAACACATTTTCTCACTTCTTCAGTTCTTCTTGTTCTATTTCTCTGCCAATTCTTCTTTCTTTGGGGGTTACATAAAGCTATTTTTTCCAGACAAAATACTGCCGTTCAACTGACTACTTTTGTTGTAACCACATGGTGTTCAGG
This sequence comes from Coregonus lavaretus, assembly GCF_964263955.1. Classification (NCBI taxonomy): domain Eukaryota; kingdom Metazoa; phylum Chordata; class Actinopteri; order Salmoniformes; family Salmonidae; genus Coregonus; species Coregonus lavaretus. The sequence goes on from NW_028164096.1 coordinate 43,317, forward strand.
CTGTGGCTGTGGGCTCTTTCCACTAAACTCTCCCATGGTGTACATGTATCATTGTAAGCAGAGGTCTACCCTTTCTCTCATGTACTCTTAACGGTTTATATTCAGAGGCTGTAGCTTTGGTGTTAACTGTTTGGTCTTTACTTCTGCTTAACAATAGGCCATCCCTCCATGCTTGTGTTCCACTCTTTTCTAGTCCTGTGTACCAATTTAACAGAAGCTTTCATGCCTCATTTTGGACATTTTTACATAGAGACTGGCCTGAATACAGTCCTCTGTGTTGCAAAGAGCGCAAACAACTGTGTCTTCAACTTGGGAAACAATGAACGTCATTTCCAAAGGACTGTTCTTAAATGTCACTTTCCGTCCATTCTTGCTGCCTACTCTTCCTGTGCCAAAGGGCAGTGTTTTTAGGAATGTGTTGAGAAGGCCTACACATCTCTCCACCATCCAAACCTGTAGCCCCATGCCAAGTCGAGGGAGGGGGGTCTGGGGGTGCTTTGATATTCTCATGTGACTCCTTTGGGGTTTGTGCGTTGAATTACGTTCAGTCTGTCTTGTTTTCTTTCCCTTTCTGTTTGTCCTGTCATGACTTACATAGATAATTACAGTAACATTTTTTTCTGTGTGACTGCACTCGTTTCTGGTAATTAGAGGAAAACAGACACGGCCCTGTTTTCTTGAACATCGGCTCACACATCAGATTAGTATGAGTCTTAATTAGATTGAGTTTGTAAGGCAATGAGTATGTTATGTCTTGTCTTATGCTACCAGCAAAACACACTTCTTCATGTCTTATTGTCCAATTGTAGTTAGCTTCTATCAAGATTAAGGCATGGAGTTCTTTTTCACCATTTGACCTAACTAGGAAAACTCTGGGTCCTTCACTTCCTTCATGTTTCTGATTGTGACTGCATCTCGACACAAACACTGTGGTTCATGTATCCTCTTTAGGAACAGAACATACAGTAAGATTGCTCAGTAAGGTGCAGCACATTACAGTACAAGGTGCAGTACATTACAGTACAAGGTGCAGTACATTACAGTACACGGTGCAGTACATTACAGTACACAGTGCAGTACATTATAGTACAAGGTGCAGTACATTACAGTACAAGGTGCCGTACATTACAGTACACAGTGCAGTGCATTACAGTACAAGGTGCAGTACATTGCAGTACAAGGTGCAGTACATTACAGTACACTGTGCAGTACATTGCAGTACAAGGTGCAGTACATTGCAGTACAAGGTGCAGTACATTGCAGTACAAGGTGCAGTACATTGCAGTACAAGGTGCAGTACATTGCAGTACAAGGTGCAGTACATTGCAGTACAAAGTGCAGTACATTACAGTACAAGGTGCAGTACTTTACAGTACAAGGTGCAGTACAATGTGCAGTACATTACAGTACCACTTATTCTACCGTCCATAACTGTTTGTCAGTTAATGATGGACTGGGCAGCTAGATACAGTATTCTCACCCATTTTCATAATTCATGGTTGGCTTTTTACTCAACAACAAGCTGTCACTAGGCTCATTCCTGTCTCTCACAATCTCAGTGGCCTGCTCAGCAAATAGGAAGTGACAAGGCTGACAGGCCTGCCAGTGTGGACTGAGAGCGGAGAGCCAAATGTCACACCAGACCCTGTCACAAGCCCTTTGTCTCCACTTTAATGACATTCCCAGCTTTTAAATGAGCCTAACTTGTGTGTGTGTGAGCCTCTAAAATCACTTTCTCACTGATTAGAGCTGTTGGCAGCCGTTACTTTTATTTCTGTGGGTGATGGTGTCCGTCATTAGCACATGTGGTACCTGTGATTGTGCAAACCAGCTCTTTAGGTGCATTACCGCAACATGCTGTTTGCCTAAACATCTCAGGGACCTCCTATAGAAAAGCGGAAGGAGTGCTAGGTCAGTGTGGTGGGCTGGGGCTGTAAAATGGAAGTCTTTGTGATGTGCAGAGTTTGCATTGTATGGTGTTGATGGAACATTTCACTTTACAGCCTTTGTTGAGAAACTCATCTTAATTAGCCAGCATCTCAATTGGCGTATGGCAAATGAGCTCTTTTCTGAGCCAAGTGTTCCCTCTGCACACGTTGCTGGCTCTTAGAAAGTAGCTCCAGTAGGGTAGAGGTTTTTAATCAGACTTGCAGCCGAGGTGCATGTATTTATTTCTATTAATTTCGTTTGAATTAAGTCTAAACATAGAGTGCACACTTGTTGTGGGAAAACAGTTATTTCAGATGAGACGAGTGCATTAATTTACTGGGTGACTGTTGAGTAGTTTCCAATTTCCCAGAGAACCCATATTTCTCACTTCAACGCTTTTTTAGTCTGATGCCTTTTGATGTTTAAAAGAATACGTAATGTAATGTGAACATGTTGAATACTTCAACAATGAGACTTAGGCCCACAACGTCAACTCCAATGAGATGAAAAGTCTAATTTCTCCAACTAATCCCCTAAAAGCTTTCTGGTTGAATTAGAAAGGCAAGGCGGGAGGCTGCAACAATCTGTTTGAGAGATGGATTGAAATGTTATTTTAATCCTATTGCTGCCAATCATCTTGGACTATTTTGCTCCCTGCGCTCCTTTATATCCACAGTGCTGCCATTTGAGCAGGGCTGAGAGGATTGCACGGCAATACCTTAATAGCACTTTGATAGGCAAAACATGTTTTCCTTTGACGGAAATGTCACTTTGGAGAATGATTTTGTCAGTGCACCTAATTCTCAGTCAAAGCAGATTGGATATTGCCCACTGTGTGACTCATTGAACCCTCAGTGGAATTGGATTACTTTTCTGCATTCTATTGCTCCCAGATTCCACCATTCCACCACGGTCGGTGTTTCACTCAGTGCTCATTTGAATGTGCACAAGGTGCACCATAACTCGTTTACTCAGGAATTAATCTGCTTTTAATTAAGAAAGGCACTTTAATCCACCAAATTAATTACTACTGTACTTGAGCTAACAAATACGATCATTTTGTTTTATGATTTTTCTTCCGCAATGCTTTAAGCCTGAGTGTTTTCAACTGGGTTTCAATTTGATATTCTAGAATCACATTACCAAATCACTCTCAGGGAAGAATCTTGCAAACCTCTTACATGTAGAAGAGGAGAAAGTGCCTTTAATCGTACAAGAATCCTGGAGGAGGAATTAAACTACCTTTCCTCTTCGATATAACATAAAACTTTAGCTGTCATCTCAATCCCTAACAGACAAAGTTTCATCAGACTGGTGCATTTATTGCGGCGACTCCTCAACCTTATTAATAACCTTTTGTAGCTTAGATCTCCACTGCTTGACAGCAGAGAGACTCACAACAGCTCATTGCATTAGTCATAAATATAATTAAACCGAGACTACATGAATCTCCCCAGACCCACATTCTGACAGTTGCATAAGCATCCAGTGTTTTACTGCATAGTGTATGGCTGGCATCACCATAAATTAGAATCTCCAAGTAGAAAATGAGCACACTGGCTTCCAGGAACACACACAGACTATAATATAACTGGCTATGGCACACACATACACATGTATCTATTACCCGGTAAAAACACCTCCATTCGGTTTGAGACCTCCCCCGAACACAAACAGGCAGGAAGGCAGATACACACACACACACACACACACACAGAGAGAGACACACTCTCTTTAACACACTGCATTTCAAATCCATATCATTGTCATTAGGCTGTATTATGTAGTGGGTCTTCACTGTACTATATGGATGTGAGCCCTCATGAAAAAACATTAGGATACCTGCTCTTTCCATGACATGGACTGACCAGGTGAATCCAGGTGAAAGCTATGATCCCTTATTGATGTCACCTTTTAAATCCACTTCAATCAGTGTAGATGAAGGGGAGGAGACAGGTTAAAGAAGGATCCCTGTGGAACGCTTTCGACGCCTTGTCCAGTCCATGCCCCAACGAATTGAGACTGTTCTGAGAGCAAAAGGGGGTGCAGCTCAATATTAGGAAGGTGTTCCTAATGTTTTGTACACTCAGTGTATGAGGATAT
>NW_028164095.1:0-22970 GCF_964263955.1 Coregonus lavaretus
CTTGCCCTATTTTTTCACTTTGCTGCCTCTCTCTCTCTCTCTCTCTCTCTCTCTCTCTCTCACTTTCTCTCTCTCTGTCTTCTCTCTCTGTCTCTCTCTCTCTCTGTGTTTTCTGCACTTGCTCCTGCTGGCTGCGCTGATGTAACTGGGCTCTGGGAATTCTAAGGAGGTAGTGTAGCGCAACATGGCTAACCCTCTATGGCTACAGTTACACAGCACTGCATTGAGCTGACGGTTTCTATCTCTGCCTCTGCCTCTGCCTCTGCCTCTGCCTCTGCCTCTGCTTCTGCCTCTGCCTCTGCCTCTGCCTCTGCCTCTGTCTCTGTCTCTGTCTCTGTCTCTGTCTCTGTCTCTGTCTCTGTCTCTGTCTCTGTCTCTGTCTCTGTCTCTGTCTCTCTCTCTCTCTCTCTCTGGCTTAAAGGAGCCATGTTGTTTTTGCTTCATGCTTTCAGTTATTTTCTGGTAAGGTGCAGCTTGTTGAGTTTCCTATAGTGTTTGCTTATTTTGCTTCCTTGCTGATGAGCACGTGGGAGCTTGCTTTTGCTGACTAGGAGCAGTGTTACTGGGGGAAAGGGAGGGATGGTGTTACACCATGTAGCCTAGCCACCACAGTCACCAAGAAGTAAAGAGACAGGAAGAGAAGAGAAGAGAAGAGAAGAGAAGAGAAGAGAAGAGAAGAGAAGAGAAGAGAAGAGAAGAGAAGAGAAGAGAAGAGAGAAGAGAAGAGAAGAGAAGAGAAGAAAGAGAAGGAAGGGGAAGTAGGCTAGTGTTGGGCAGTTGGACAGACTCGAGCTGTCATTCCCTATATGCATCAGACTCTGGTTCCCTGATGAGTAACTCAGCAAAGCGTTGAGGAACAGTTTGTGTGTTTTATGTTTACTTGGATAGTTGAAAGTGTATAAATCATTGTTCTTCAAACAGGAACTTTGATGATGTGGAGATACTGTTTCAAGTGGAAAGTATGGGAATGTGAAGTGCCTAATTTATTGTTTTGGTTTTATCACACTGTTGATAAATGATTGAAATATGATTCCTTGTGGCATAGGGTGGTCAAGCGGTCTAAGCACCAGCCTCCGGCACACATGTCTACCCTGTCGGCATAGGTTGGAATGCAGGCTAATGCCTTTGACACAGCCTCTCTCTATCTTTCCCCACTGTCATCCTATCTATCTATCTATCTATCTATCTATCTATCTATCTATCTATCTATCTATCTATCTATCTATCTATCTATCTATCTATCTATCTATCTATCTATCTATCTATCTATCTATCTATCTATCTATCTATCTATCTATCTATCTATCTATCTATCTATCTATCTATCTATCTATCTATCTATCTATCTATCTATCTATCTATCTATCTATCTATCTATCTATCTATCTATCTAATCGGAATGTTTGTGATCTCTCTCCTGCTATCGCCTTGGTTTGGATGTTTAGTCGACCACATGCTGTGTTGACTTTGGGAATCTGACAACTGTTGCTCAGGATAGCCCAGGTTGTGTTCACCGTGGCTATTTATACTGGGTTACTAAATTCCCACCATCACACTGACACAGGGGCAGATGCATGCGGCCTGCGGGGTGAGTGGCACAGGCTCCAAGGTTTACCTCAGCCGTTGGAATGCAAACACACACTGAACCCACCTCTCTCTCTCTCTCTCTCTCTCTCTCTCTCTCTCTCTCTCTCTCTCTCTCTCTCTCTCTCTCTCTCTCTCTCGCTGCACAGTCAGTCACATACTGAGACTCTGCTCTGGCTGTCTGTGGTAACTGCCACTCAACAGCACGTCTCCCTCATTTACATGTTAGTCATTTAGCAGACTCTCTTATCCAGAGCAACTTACAGTTAGTGCATTCATCTTGAGATAGCTAGGTGGGACACCCACATATCATAGGCATAGAAAGTACATAGTTCCTCAATAACGTAGCTATCAGTAGAGTCAGTAGAGTCAGCGCTAGAAGGGGGGGGGGGGGTAGGGACTCTGGTTCCACCATTGGGGTGCCAGGACAGAGAAGAGCTTGGCCAAGGTTATTTGCACTCTGGGAGGGTGACACTGTGGAGTTGTCAACTGTGATGGAGAGGTCTTTGAGCGGGCAGGCCCGGGAGGAAGAGCAGCTCTGTCTTGTCGAGGTTGAGCTTGAGGTGGTGGGCCGACATCCAAGTCAACATATCTGCCAAAACCATGCGTTTTGCCACCTGGGTGTAGTTGAGTGTCATCAGCATAGCAATGACGGGAGAGACCATGTGAGGATATGACGGAGCAGAGTGACTTGGTGTATAGAGAGAAGAGGAGAGGGCCTAGAACCGAGCCTTGGGGGACACCAGTAGTAAGATTACGTGGTGCAGACACAGATCCTCTCCACGCCACCTGGTAGGAGCGGCCTGGCAGGTAGGATGCAATCCAAGAGTGTGCAGAGCCTGAGACGCCCAGCCCTGAGAGGGTGGAGAGGAGGATCTGATGGTTCACGTTGTCGAAGGCAGCGGATAGATCTAGGATGATGAGAACAGAGGAGAGAGAGTCAGCTTTGTCAGTGCGGAGAGCCTCCATGACACAGAGGAGAGCAGTCTCAGTTGAGTGACCCGTCTTGAAGCCTGACTTGTTAGGATCAAGAAGTTCGTTCTGAGAGAGATAACGAGAAAGTTGGTCAGAGACAGCATGCTCAAGTGTTTTGGAAAGAAAAGAAAGAAGGTATACTGGTCTGTAGTCTTTGACATCAGATGAGTCAAGTGTTGGTTTCTTGAGGAGGGGAGTGACTTGGGCCATTTTGAAGTCAGAGGGGACGCAGCCAGTGGTCAGGGATGAGGGAAGTGAGGAATGGGTGATGGTCTGGAGAAGGGAGGAGGGGATTGGGTCTAGCGGGCAGGTTGTCAGGCAGCCAGACTTCACTAGTCTGGCAGCCAGACTTCACTTCCCACAGCCCTGTTCTGTAAGCTCGCAATGAGTGAGTCATAGGATGCAGAAAGGCTGAAGAGGCAGAATCAGGAGACAGGAGGGTGAAGGATTTAGCAGAAGGGAGAGATGATAGGATAGAAGAGGAGAGAGTAGTGGGAGAGAGAGAGCGAAGATTGTGACGGCACATGACCATCTGGGTAGGGGCTGAGTGGGTAGGGTTGGAAGAGAGGGAGACGGAAAAGGAAACAAAGTAGTGATCAGAGACCTGGAGGGGGGTTGCAGTGAGATTAGTAGGAGAACAGCCTCTAGTAAAGATGAGGTCAAGTGTATTGCCTGCCTTGTGAGTGGGAGGGTACTGGGAAAGGGTGAGGTCAAAAGAGGCAAAGAGGGGAAAGAGAGAGTTGGAAAGAAATGAACCTAAGGCAGACGTCGGGAGGTTGAAGTTGAAGCGCGGTGAGCCATCGTCAGGAAATGACCTTTTCAAGGTATCAAGCTCAGTGAGGAACTCTCCAAGTGCACCTTGTGGACGATAGATGACAACAATGTTAAGTTTGAGTGGCCAAGTGACAGTGACAGCATGGAATTCAAATGAGGAGATGGAGAGGTGAGAGAGTGAGAAAATAGAAAATCTCCACTTAGGAGAAATGAGTAGCCCTGTGCCACCACCGCGACGACCAGATGCTCTCGGACTATGAGAGAAAACATAGTCAGATGAAGAGAGAGCAGCTGGAGTAGCAGTGTTCTCTGTGGTGATCCATGTCTCCGTCAGGTCCAAAAAGTCAAGGGACTGAAGGGCAGCATACTGTAAACCGGAATTCCACATGGGTTGTGCGCGCAGGGTCCTTATGTCTAGCGTATGGCTAGCGTATGGCTAGCGTATGGCTAGTGTATGGCTAGCGTATGGCTAGTGTATGTCTAGCGTATGGCTAGCGTATGGCTAGTGTATGTCTATGATTATTCTCCATGTGCTCCTTTCCTGTATAAAAAGTTACATTTAGTCAAACAGGACCAGTGAAATCAGGGATTACTTGTACTGAATGTTTTCATTCATTTAGTAGAGCTTTGATGAAACATTCAAGATGTTATTTTATATTTTCCTAGCCAATGATGGCCTGGTTTCCTTCCACCACTGCTTCCCTCTCTGGGTGATGGTACAGTGCCCCTGTCTTCCCTAAGGCTGGTTTAGGGTTGGGGATAGTCTGAGGAAGTCTTAGATCAGGGATGGGCAACTTTGATGGGGGTGGGGGCCACAAAAAATCGGGAGGTGCCGCAGTGGCTCTTGGGTCTGTGTTGTCTGAATCTGAAGACAGCTCCTCATCAGTTTCAGACCTAATGTTGCTTCCTCTGTGACGTGTTTAACCATTGAACCCATTATTGAGAAATTTGGCAAGGCGTCAGGGTTTATTGATCCACAAACACAGCTGATGTATGCACAATACAGCCTTACACACACACACACCACACACACACACACACACAAACACACCACACACACACACCACACACACACACAAACACACCACACACATTTACATTTACATTTACGTCATTTAGCAGACGCTCTTATCCAGAGCGACTTACAAATAGACCACACACACACACACACACACACACACACACACACACACACACAACATACACAAACATGCCGCTGTGCTCGTTTCTGTTCAATCTCAATGGGTCTGCCTGCACCCGCTACCTGCTACCCACATAAACAGGAACAATGGCCTGAGGTGAGATCTGGTCATGGAGCACTAAGAGCATAGAACACAACAACGAAGACAACACTATTCTAACAGGAAGTTCGTATTTAGCCTCTCTGCCTCTCTCTCTCTCTAGTTTTCCAGTTATTCTCCACCATGTGACTGACTGTTTCGTTCCACTAGCTTCAGTGTACTCTGCACTGCTAAATCAGAAATATGAATCTACTAATATGAAGCATGTTGGACATCCAGTGAATGCATTAGTGTAGAATATGAGAGGAATATGTGTATGTGTGAAAATATGAGCTGAAATAGCAGGCTCTGTCAACAAGAAACTCAGTCATAAAGAAGTTTCTGCATCCATTATTTGCTTAAGGCTTACACCACCTTTGCCTGTAGGCCGGTCTCTTCTATAAGGGCTTCCAGAGTGTCTGTGTGTGTGTGTGTGTGTGTGTGTGTGTGTGTGAGAATGTGTGTGTGCGTGAGGACTCAGTGGTTAGTGTGGGTTTCAACTGCACAGTGGCAGGGAGCAGCGGGGGTCTAGGGGCTGCTTCAGAGAGGCCTGCTTCACACAGCTTCACACAGCTTCACACAGCAAACTCAAACGTCAAACTCATACACGTAGGGATGCTTGTGTGCAGTGGTTTAGGGGTGCCTGGAGAACTGGGTTGAACTAAAATGTCCCAGAAGGCCTGGCAAAGGAACGGCGTGAACAGAATGATATGCGAAACATAGTGACATATACTCTGAATGACCTACAATTATAAATGTGATATTGGTCTTTCACAGTCAGGCACACATATACGCACGGATACAACGACGCACATGATCAAACTTATCAAACTCAAACATATACACACATAGAGTGCATTCGGAAAGTATTCAGACCCCTTGACTTTTTCCACATTTTGTTACTTTACAGTCTTATTAAAACATTTATAAAATTATCCCCCCCCCCATCAATCTACACACAATACCCTATAATGACAAAGCAAAAACAGGTTTTTAGACATTTTTGTAGAAAAAAATAAAAATAAAAATATTACATACAGTACCAGTCAAAAGTTTGGACACACCTACTCATTCCAGGGTTTTTCTTAATTTTTACTATTTTCTACATTGTCGAATAATAGTGAAGACATCAAAACAATGAAATAATGCATATGGAATCATGTAGTAACCAAAAAAGTGTTAAACAAATCTAAATGTATCCACCCTTTGCCTTGATGGCAGCTTTGTACACTCTTGGCATTCTTTCAACCAGCTTCACCTGGAATGCTTTTCCAACAGTCTTGAAAGAGTTCCCACATATGCTGAGCACTTGTTGGCTGCTTTTCCTTCACTCTGAGGTCCAACTCCTCCCAAACCATCTCAATTGGGTTGAGGTCGGGGGATTGTGGAGGCCAGGTCATCTGATGCAGCACTCCATCACTCTCCTTCTTGGTCAAATAGCCCTTTCACAGCCTGGAGGTGTGTTTTGCGTCATTGTCCTGTTGAAAAACAAATGATAGTCCCACTAAGCGCAAACCAGATGGGATGGTGTATCGCTGCAGAATGCTGTGGTAGCCATGCTGGTTAAGTGTGCCTTGAATTCTAAATAAATCACAGACAGTGTCACCAGCAAAGCACCATCACACCTCCTCCTCCATGCTTCACGGTGGGAACCACACATGCGGAGATCATCCGTTCACCTATTCTTCGTCTCACAAAGACACGGCCGTTGGAACAAAAATCTCAAATTTGGACGCATCAGACCAAAGGACAGATCGCCACAAGTCTAATGTCCATTGTCCGTGTTTCTTGGCCCAAGCAAGTCTCTTCTTATTATTGGTGTCCTTTAGTAGTGGTTTCTTTGCAGCAATTCGACCATGAAGGCCTGATTCACGCAGTCTCCTCTGAACAGTTGATGTTGAGATCTGTCTGTTACTTGAACTCTGTGAAGCATTAATTAGGCTGCAATTTCTGAGTCTGGTAACTCTAATGAACTTATCCTCTGCAGCAGAGGTAACTCTGGGTCTTCCTTTCCTGTGGCGGTCCTCATGAGAGCCAGTTTCATCATAGCGCTTGATGGTTTTAGAAACTGCACTTGAAGAAACGTTCAAAGTTCTTGACATTTTCCGGATTGACTGACCTTCATGTCTTCAAGTAATGATGGACTGTCGTTTCTCTTTGCTTATTTGAGCTGTTCTTGCCATAATGTGGACTTGGTCTTTTACCAAATAGGGCTATCTTCTGTATACCATCCCTACCTTGTCACAACACTACTGATTGGCTCAAACACATTAAGATGGAAAGTAATTCCACAAATTAACTTTTAACAAGGCACACCTGTTAATTGAAATGCATTCCATGTGACTACCTCATGAAGCTGGTTGAGAGAATGCCAATAATTTGCAAAGCTGTCATCAAGGCAAAAGGTGGCTACTTTGAAGAATCTCAAATATAAAATACATTTTGATTTGTTTAACACTTTTTTGGTTACTACATGATTCCATATGTGTTATTTCATAGTTTTGATGTCTTCACTATTATTATAAAATGTAGAAAATAGTAAAAAATTAAGAAAAACCCTAGAATGAGTAGGTGTTTCCAAACATTTGAATGGTAGTGTAATTATTCAGACCCATTACTCAGAAGTTTTTTTTTTTTTTTTTTCCAGGGGGTAGATCAGCTTTAATATTGCAGATAGATTGTAACTTCCATCAATGTAATTGTCAGCATCACTTCCAATCCCCCAAATGTGTATTTTTTCTTGCAAATATATATATATATATATATATATATATATATATATATATATATATATATATATATATATATATACATATATACATATATACATACACATATATATACATATATATACATACACATACTACACACATACATACATATACATATACACACATACACATACATACACATACATACACATATACAGTGGGGAGAACAAGTATTTGATACACTGCCGATTTTGCAGGTTTTCCTACTTACAAAGCATGTAGAGGTCTGTAATTTTTATCATAGGTACACTTCAACTGTGAGAGACGGAATCTAAAACAAATATCCAGAAAATCACATTGTATGATTTTTAAGTAATTAATTTGCATTTTATTGCATGACATAAGTATTTGATACATCAGAAAAGCAGAACTTAATATTTGGTACAGAGATCATACGTTTCCTGTAGGTCTTGACCAGGTTTGCAGACACTGCAGCAGGGATTTTGGCCCACTCCTCCATACAGACCTTCTCCAGATCCTTCAGGTTTCGGGGTTGTCGCTGGGCAATACGGACTTTCAGCTCCCTCCAAAGATTTTCTATTGGGTTCAGGTCTGGAGACTGGCTAGGCCACACCAGGATCTTGAGATGCTTCTTACGGAGCCACTCCTTAGTTGCCCTGGCTGTGTGTTTTGTGTCGTTGTCATGCTGGAAGACCCAGCCACTACCCATCTTCAATGCTCTTACTGAGGGAAGGAGGTTGTTGGCCAAGATCTCGCGATACATGGCCCCATCCATCCTCCCCTCAATACGGTGCAGTCGTCCTGTCCCCTTTGCAGAAAAGCATCCCCAAAGAATGATGTTTCCACCTCCATGCTTCACGGTTGGGATGGTGTTCTTGGGGTTGTACTCATCCTTCTTCTTCCTCCAAACACGGCAAGTGGAGTTTAGACCAAAAAGCTATATTTTTGTCTCATCAGACCACATGACCTTCTCCCATTCCTCCTCTGGATCATCCAGATGGTCATTGGCAAACTTCAGACGGGCCTGGACATGCGCTGGCTTGAGCAGGGGGACCTTGTGTGCGCTGCAGGATTTTAATCCATGACGGCGTAGTGTGTTACTAATGGTTTTCTTTGAGACTGTGGTCCCAGCTCTCTTCAGGTCATTGACCAGGTCCTGCCGTGTAGTTCTGGGCTGATCCCTCACCTTCCTCATGATCATTGATGCCCCACGCGGTGAAATCTATGCATGGAGCCCCAGACCGAGGGTGATTGACCGTCATCTTGAATTCTTCAATTTTCTAATAATTGCGCCAACAGTTGTTGCCTTCTCACCAAGCTGCTTGCCTATTGTCCTGTAGCCCATCCCAGTCTTGTGCAGGTCTACAATCTTATCCCTCTCTCTCTCTCTCTCTCTCTCTCTCTCTCTCTCTCTCTCTCTCTCTCTCTCTCTCTCTCTCTCTCTCTCTCTCTCTCTCTCTCTCTCTCTCTCACACACACACAAATACACAAATCATACATAAACGTGAACAAACTTATAAAATATGGCTCATACAGTCTGCTCAGGGGCCGATGATCATCCTCTGGTCCATTTAATCCTCTTCATGATACACCACCACTAATTGTTACACCACCTCTTCATGTTACACAACCACTTCATGTTACACCACCACTTCATGTTACACCACCACTTCATGTTACACCACCACTTCATGTTACACCACCTCTTCATGTTACACCACTCTTCATGTTACACCACCTCTTCATGTTACACCACCTCTTCATGTTACACCACCTCTTCATGTTACACCACCTCTTCTGTCACGGTTCAGACAGACGACCAGAGGACCACAATTGCGTCACACCAGAAAGTTTATTAAACTTAAGGGAAAAGGGAAGTAGGGAGTGAATGAAGGCTCCAGGGGTAACAGGGATCCCGTCCAATGTGCTGGGTCTGTGCCCCCCCCAGTGGCAGCGATGCGTCCTATGAAGCCGGTGGTGGGTGGTCCAGAAGTCCTGGGGGGGGGAGACACAGACACAACAGGGCGGAATGAAACAAGGCAGCAGTACAGTTCAAGGGAAATCCAAAATACGTAGTAGCAAGGCAGAAGGCTGGTCAGAGTTACCGGGATTGAAGAGTAGTCAGGAGTCGTAATGGCAGAAGCAGGTCTGGATCTCCTGAGGCAGAAGAGTATCCAAAAAACAGGCAGGTCCGGGGTCACAAAACCAGGGTGAGCCAGAAGCGCGAGCAAACAGGTTCCGGGTGAGAGCTTTGCAGACGATCTGACACCGGAGAGCTGAAAGACAGGGCCTTAAATACTGGGAGAGGTAGTGGGTAATGCAGCGCAGCTGGCAGAGTAATTAGAGCAGAGCAGAGCAGGGACAGGTGGAGCTAGTTAGGCTGAGTAGAGAGAGTGGTGAGCAGAGTGGAAGAAAATAAAGGTGGTAACCCGGTGGAGTGAGAGGCCCATGACAGAACCCCCCCCCCAAGGGACGGCCCCAGAAGTCCCAAGAGCAACACCACGCCGGGCGGGAGGAGGGGAGCCGGAGGAGGGCTAGAACTCCTCCGAACGGTCCGAGTGAACGTCCTCATCCTCGGAGGAAGCCGGAGGGCCGTGGTCGGGAGATGGGACAGGTCCCGAGACAGGATCAGGCACAGGACAGGAAGCCGAGCGGGCAGGACGGTTAGGGACCCCTCTGGGGCGGCCCCTACGGATTGCAGGTTGATCAGGATGCCGTTGGTGGAAAGCGGTGATGAGAGTCCTATCCACAATCCGACTAGCTGGCACCCAGGTCCTTTCCTCAGGTCCATAGCCCTCCCAGTCAATGAGGTACTGGAGACCCCTACCCCTCCGTCTGGACCGAAGCAGGCGGCGGACGGTGTAAACCAGACCACCATCGACGAGCCGTGGAGGAGGAGGACCAGGCGCAGCAGGGACCAGCGGACTCTCATGGATGGGCTTAATCTTAGACACATGGAAAGTGGGGTGCACCCTCAGGGAATTAGGCAGTTGGAGCCGGACAGCAGTTGGGCTAATCACTCTTATGATAGGGAATGGGCCAATGAACCGAGGTGCCAGCTTCTGCGACTCCACCCTGAGTGGCAGGTTCTTCGATGACAACCACACCCTTTGACCAACATGGTAGGTGGGAGCAGGAATTCTCCGACGGTTGGCCCCGGTAGTGTAGCTGGCAACGGATCTGAGGAGTGTGGCTCGGGCTTGTGACCAGGTGCGGCGACATCGACGGGCAAAAGCAAGTGCAGATGGGCAAGTAACCTCCTCTTCCTGGCTGGCAAATAGAGGAGGCTGGTATCCATAAACACATTGGAAAGGGGACATACCGATGGCAGAGCAGGTCAGAGAATTGTGTGCGTACTCCACCCATGTCAATTGCTGCGACCAGGAGTGGGGGTTGCGTGAAGTCATGCATCGCAGTGCCTTCTCGAGCTCCTGATTAGCCCGCTCTGACTGCCCATTGGATTGGGGATGGAATCCGGAAGTCAGACTGACTGTGGCTCCCAGCAGGTGACAGAACTCCTTCCAAAAAGCGGAGGAGAATTGTGGACCACGGTCAGAAACTACATCCCTTGGCAGTCCGTGGATCCGGAAGACGTGTTCCAGGACCACCTGGGCGGTCTCCTTGGCGGTTGGGAGCTTGGGGAGGGGAATGAAGTGTGCCATCTTGCTGAAACGGTCAACGATGGTGAGAATGACGGTCATGCCACTTGAAGGGGGCAGCCCCGTGACAAAGTCAAGGGCGATGTGAGACCAGGGACGTCTGGGCACAGGCAGGGGCTGCAGCAATCCGGCTGGGGGCTGGCAGGACGACTTGTGTTGGTTGCAGATGGGGCAGGCTTGGACGAATTCCCGTACATCCTTCCTCAGAGAGGGCCACCAGAACCTCTGGGCGAGCAGGTTGTAAGTGCGGGTGGAGCCAGGGTGACAAGCTAGGCGGGAGTCATGTCCCCACTGAACGACCTGGGACCTCAGGTCTTCGGGGACAAAAAGGCGGTCAGCTGGGCAAGTGCTGGGACCTGGCTGGTTACGGAGAGCCTCCAGCACCTGTTCCTCAACAGCCCAGGTCAGAGCTGCAACGATGCAGGGACTTGGCAGAATCGACACAGGGTCCTTGGAGGGGGTGTCATCCTTCTGGAATTGACGGGAGAGGGCGTCTGGCTTGGTGTTGCGTGATCCAGGCCGGTATGACAGAGTGAAATTAAACCTGGTGAAGAACAGGGCCCAGCGGGACTGCCTGGAGTTCAACCGTTTGGCCGTGCGGATGTACTCCAAGTTCTTATGATCGGTCCAAACGAGAAATGGAATGGTGGACCCCTCCAGCCAGTGACGCCACTCCTCCAAGGCAAGCTTCACAGCCAGCAGCTCACGGTTCCCTATGTCGTAATTGCACTCAGAGGGGGACAACCGACGTGAGAAAAAGGCACAGGGATGGAGCTTCCTATCCTCCGCAGCCCACTGAGAAATCACAGCACCAACTCCCACATCCGAGGCGTCCACCTCCACAATGAATTGCCGGTCCACATCAGGCATCTGGAGGATGGGAGCGGAGGTGAACCTCACCTTGAGGGTACTGAAGGCTTTGTCGGCTGCTGGGGTCCAGGTGAAGGGTTGCTTGGTGCTGGTTAGAGCAGTGAGAGGGGCAGCAACGGTACTGTAGTTCCGGATAAACTTCCTATAGAAGTTAGCAAACCCCAGAAACTGTTGCAGCTTCTTTCTGTTCTCCGGAACTGGCCAGGAAGTGACTGCTGATACTTTGGCAGGATCCATTTGGATACTTCCCTCTGCCACTATGTACCCCAGGAAGGCCACTGTCTTGACGTGAAACTCACATTTCTCTGCCTTGGCGTAGAGGGAATTCTCCAGAAGACGATGAAGGACTTGCTGGACATGGCGGGTGTGTTCAGACAGGTTTCTGGAGTAGATTAAGATGTCATCCAGGTAAACGAAGACAAACTTGTTTAACATGTCCCGCAGTACATCATTCACTAGAGCCTGGAACACAGCAGGAGCATTGGTGAGGCCAAAAGGCATAACCAGATACTCGTAGTGGCCTGTTGGTGTATTGAATGCGGTTTTCCATTCATCTCCCTCCCGGATCCGCACTAGGTGGTAAGCGTTTCTGAGATCCAACTTGGTAAAAACAGTGGCTCCCTGGAGCAACTCAAAAGCAGAGGTGAGCAGAGGCAGAGGGTAACGGTTTTTCACTGTGATGTCGTTGAGTCCCCTGTAGTCGATGCAGGGGCGAAGAGATCCGTCCTTCTTCCCCACAAAGAAGAAGCCAGCACCAGCAGGAGATGAAGATGAACGGATTAATCCTGCGGACAGAGAGCCATTGATGTAGTCCTCCATGGACTTTCTTTCAGGAGCAGACAACGAATAAAGACGACCCTTTGGAGGAGCTGTTCCAGGGAGGAGGTCGATGGCACAGTCGTACGGTCGGTGAGGGGGCAGAGATGTGGCTCTTGCTTTGTTAAACACCTCTCTGAGACCATGGTAGCATTCTGGGACATTGGAGAGGTCAGGAGCGGAGTTAGTAGGTACTGGCCGAGGGGGTAGTGCGGCAGCAAGCAGGCAGGTTCGGTGGCAGTCCTCTCCCCACTCCCTGATCACCCCGGTCACCCAGTCGAGCTGAGGGTTGTGCCGGCGGAGCCATGGGTAACCCAGGATGAGGGGTTGGCCTGGAGAGGGGAGCAGGTGAAACTGGATAGTTTCTTGATGGTTTCCGGACAGACCCATCGAGACCGGGGCCGTGACATGAGTGACCGATCCGAGTAAGTGTCCGTCCAGTGCCCGGGCAGGAATAGGAGGTGTCAAACGGAGGTTCTCCAGTCCCAGTTGGCGTGCCAGCTTGATGTCCATTATGTTGGCTTCGGCGCCAGAATCCACCAGAGCAGCCAGGGTGTGAGTCGAGTCAGAGAGGCGGAGGTGAACTTGCAGCAGGGGTTTGCGGTCGGAGGACTGGATGGTCATTGAACTCAACCGGACTCCCCCTATGCCCGGTGAGCTTCGGCCCTTTAAAGGGCAGGTTACCACACGATGTCCATCACCTCCACAATAGAGGCAGAGGTTTGAGGTGAAGCGGCGCTGGCGCTCTGCAGGAGTGAGAGAGGCTCGCCCAATCTCCATAGGCTGAGACTGATCAAGCTGACCTGGGTGAGTGGCAGTAGATGACAGGAGCCCAGTCGGATCTCTCCGAATGCCGGTAGTAGGTGGACCTTGGCGCCCCCTCTCACGACGACGGGTCTGTATCCTTCTGTCGATCCTGACAGTCAGTGCGATGGCTTCATCAAGAGTGGAAGGCAGTTCATGGGAGACCAACTCGTCCTTGATATAGTCAGCCAAACTATGGAAGAACGCGTCCACCAACGATGGTGTGTTCCAAGAACTTCGTCTAGCCAGGGTTCGGAAGTCGATGGAATGGTCTGCGACTGTACGTCTGCCTTGTCGAATACTGAACAGTTCACGAGACGCCTCTGCGGTGGGTGAATCCAGGTCAAACACCTTCAGCATCTCCTCAGCAAACAGGTCGAAGGTTGCACATGCGGGGGTTTGACGTTCGAACTCTGCTGTTCCCCAGAGTCGAGCTCGGCCCGTCAGGTGAGTGATGGCATACCCAACTTTAGCCCCCTCCGTGGCGAAGGTCCTTGGCTGCAAGGAGAACTGAAGTCGGCAGCTAGTCAGGAATGGCCGGACCTGGGTTGAATCGCCGTTGAACCGCTCGGGGTTTCCAATCTTGGGTTCCGGAGCAGCGGCTGCAATGACCGGGGCAGGTAACTCGGGGGCAGGGCTGGTGGGCAGACTGGCTGGGGTAAGGTTGGTGAGGAGTTGAATGATCATGGCGAGTTGTTGTTGCTGCTGCTGGAACTGCTGCTCATGCTCATCGGTTTCCATGTCGGGGAAAGTGTGCGCTGAGTCCATAATGGTCAGATCGTACTGTCACGGTTCAGACAGACGACCAGAGGACCACAATTGCGTCACACCAGAAAGTTTATTAAACTTAAGGGAAAAGGGAAGTAGGGAGTGAATGAAGGCTCCAGGGGTAACAGGGATCCCGTCCAATGTGCTGGGTCTGTGCCCCCCCCAGTGGCAGCGATGCGTCCTATGAAGCCGGTGGTGGGTGGTCCAGAAGTCCTGGGGGGGGGAGACACAGACACAACAGGGCGGAATGAAACAAGGCAGCAGTACAGTTCAAGGGAAATCCAAAATACGTAGTAGCAAGGCAGAAGGCTGGTCAGAGTTACCGGGATTGAAGAGTAGTCAGGAGTCGTAATGGCAGAAGCAGGTCTGGATCTCCTGAGGCAGAAGAGTATCCAAAAAACAGGCAGGTCCGGGGTCACAAAACCAGGGTGAGCCAGAAGCGCGAGCAAACAGGTTCCGGGTGAGAGCTTTGCAGACGATCTGACACCGGAGAGCTGAAAGACAGGGCCTTAAATACTGGGAGAGGTAGTGGGTAATGCAGCGCAGCTGGCAGAGTAATTAGAGCAGAGCAGAGCAGGGACAGGTGGAGCTAGTTAGGCTGAGTAGAGAGAGTGGTGAGCAGAGTGGAAGAAAATAAAGGTGGTAACCCGGTGGAGTGAGAGGCCCATGACACTCTTCATGTTACACCACCTCTTCATGTTACACCACCTCTTCATGGTCCATTTAATCCTCTTCATGTTACACCCCCTCTTCATGTTACACCCCCTCTTCATGTTACACCACCTCTTCATGGTCCATTTAATCCTCTTCATGTTACACTACCTCTTTATGTTACACCACCTCTTCATGTTACACCACCTCTTCATGTTACACCACCTCTTCATGTTACACCACCTCTTCATGGTCCATTTAATCCTCTTCATGTTACACCACCATTTCATGTTACACCACCTCTTCATGTTACACCCCCTCTTCATGTTACACCACCACTTCATGTTACACCACCTCTTCATGTTACACCACTCTTCATGTTACACCACCTCTTCATGTTACACCACCTCTTCATGTTACACCACCTCTTCATGTTACACCACCTCTTCATGTTACACCACCTCTTCATGGTCCATTTAATCCTCTCCATGTTACACCCCCTCTTCATGTTACACCCCCTCTTCATGTTACACCACCACTTCATGGTCCATTTAATCCTCTTCATGTTACACCACCTCTTCATGTTACACCACCTCTTCATGTTACACCACCTCTTCATGGTCCATTTAATCCTCTCCATGTTACACCCCCTCTTCATGTTACACCCCCTCTTCATGTTACACCACCTCTTCATGGTCCATTTAATCCTCTTCATGTTACACCACCTCTTCATGTTACACCACCTCTTCATGTTACACCACCTCTTCATGTTACACCACCTCTTCATGGTCCATTTAATCCTCTTCATGTTACACCCCCTCTTCATGTTACACCCCCTCTTCATGTTACACCCCCTCTTCATGTTACACCACCACTTCATGTTACACCACCTCTTCATGGTCCATTTAACCTCTTCATGTTACACCACCTCTTCATGTTACACCCCCTCTTCATGTTACACCCCCTCTTCATGTTACACCACCTCTTCATGTTACACCACCTCTTCATGTTACACCACCTCTTCATGTTACACCACCTCTTCATGTTACACCCCCTCTTCATGGTTCATTTAATCCTCTTCATGTTACACCACCTCTTCATGTTACACCCCCTCTTCATGTTACACCCCCTCTTCATGTTACACCCCCTCTTCATGTTACACCACCTCTTCATGTTACACCACCTCTTCATGTTACACCACCTCTTCATGTTACACCATCTCTTCATGGTCCATTTAATCTTCTCCATGTTACACCCCCTCTTCATGTTACACCCCCTCTTCATGTTACACCACCTCTTCATGGTCCATTTAATCCTCTTCATGTTACACCACCTCTTCATGTTACACCACCTCTTCATGTTACACCACCTCTTCATGGTCCATTTAATCCTCTCCATGTTACACCCCCTCTTCATGTTACACCCCCTCTTCATGTTACACCACCTATTCATGGTCCATTTAATCCTCTTCATGTTACACCACCTCTTCATGTTACACCACCTCTTCATGTTACACCACCTCTTCATGGTCCATTAAATCCTCTTCATGTTACACCCCCTCTTCATGTTACACCACCTCTTCATGTTACACCACCTCTTCATGTTACACCACCTCTTCATGTTACACCCCCTCTTCATGTTACACCACCTCTTCATGTTACACCACCTCTTCATGTTACACCCCCTCTTCATGGTCCATTTAATCCTCTTCATGTTACACCCCCTCTTCATGTTACACCCCCTCTTCATGTTACACCCCCTCTTCATGTTACACCACCACTTCATGTTACACCACCTCTTCATGGTCCATTTAACCTCTTCATGTTACACCACCTCTTCATGTTACACCCCCTCTTCATGTTACACCCCCTCTTCATGTTACACCCCCTCTTCATGTTACACCCCCTCTTCATGTTACACCCCCTCTTCATGTTACACCACCACTTCATGTTACACCACCTCTTCATGGTCCATTTAATCCTCTTCATGTTACACCACCTCTTCATGTTAAACCACCTCTTCATGGTCCATTTAATCCTCTCCATGTTACACCCCCTCTTCATGTTACACCCCCTCTTCATGTTACACCACCTCTTCATGGTCCATTTAATCCTCTCCATGTTACACCCCCTCTTCATGTTACACCCCCTCTTCATGTTACACCACCTCTTCATGGTCCATTTAATCCTCTTCATGTTACACCACCTCTTCATGTTACACCACCTCTTCATGTTACACCACCTCTTCATGGTCCATTTAATCCTCTTCATGTTACACCCCCTCTTCATGTTACACCACCTCTTCATGTTACACCCCCTCTTCATGTTACACCACCTCTTCATGTTACACCCCCTCTTCATGTTACACCACCTCTTCATGTTACACCACCTCTTCATGTTACACCACCTCTTCATGGTCCATTTAATCCTCTTCATGTTACACCCCCTCTTCATGTTACACCCCCTCTTCATGTTACACCCCCTCTTCATGTTACACCTCCACTTCATGTTACACCACCTCTTCATGGTCCATTTAACCTCTTCATGTTACACCACCTCTTCATGTTACACCACCTCTTCATGTTACACCCCCTCTTCATGTTACACCCCCTCTTCATGTTACACCACCTCTTCATGTTACAACACCTCTTCATGTTACACCACCTCTTCATGTTACACCCCCTCTTCATGGTTCATTTAATCCTCTTCATGTTACACCACCTCTTCATGTTACACCCCCTCTTCATGTTACACCCCCTCTTCATGTTACACCCCCTCTTCATGTTACACCACCACTTCATGTTACACCACCTCTTCATGGTCCATTTAATCCTCTTCATGTTACACCACCTCTTCATGTTAAACCACCTCTTCATGGTCCATTTAATCCCCTTCATGTTACACCCCCTCTTCATGGTCCATTTAATCCTCTTCATGTTACACCACCTCTTCATGTTACACCACCTCTTCATGTTACACCACCTCTTCATGGTCCATTTAGTCCTCTTCATGTTACAGCCCCTCTTCATGTTACACCACCTCTTCTTGTTACACCCCCTCTTCATGTTACACCCCCTCTTCATGTTACACCACCTCTTCATGTTACACCCCCTCTTCATGTTACACCACCTCTTCATGTTACACCACCTCTTCATGTTACACCCCCTCTTCATGGTCCATTTAATCCTCTTCATCTTACACCCCCTCTTCATGTTACACCACCACTTCATGTTACACCACCTCTTCATGGTCCATTTAACCTCTTCATGTTACACCACCTCTTCATGTTACACCCCATATTCATGTTACACCCCCACTTCTTGTTACACCCCCTCTTCATGTTACACCACCTCTTCATGTTACACCACCTCTTCATGTTACACCACCTCTTCATGTTACACCACCTCTTCATGTTACACCCCTCTTCATGGTTCATTTAATCCTCTTCATGTTACACCACCTCTTCATGTTACACCCCCTCTTCATGTTACACCCCCTCTTCATGTTACACCCCCTCTTCATGTTACACCACCCCTTCATGTTACACCACCTCTTCATGGTCCATTTAATCCTCTTCATGTTACACCACCACTTCATGTTAAACCACCTCTTCATGGTCCATTTCATCCCCTTCATGTTACACCCCCTCTTCATGGTCCATTTAATCCTCTTCATGTTATACCACCTCTTCATGTTACACCACCTCTTCATGTTACACCCCCTCTTCATGGTCCATTTAATCCTCTTCATGTTACACCACCTCTTCATGTTAAACCACCTCTTCATGGTCCATTTAATCCCCTTCATGTTACACCCCCTCTTCATGGTCCATTTAATCCTCTTCATGTTACACCACCTCTTCATGTTAAACCACCTCTTCATGGTCCATTTAATCCCCTTCATGTTACACCCCCTCTTCATGGTCCATTTAATCATCTTCATGTTATACCACCTCTTAATGTTACACCCCCTCTTCATGGTCCATTTAATCCTCTTCATGTTACACCACCTCTTCATGTTACACCCCCTCTTCATGGTCCATGTAATCCTCTTCATGTTACACCACCTCTTCATGTTAAACCACCTCTTCATGGTCCATTTAATCCCCTTCATGTTACACTCCCTCTTCATGGTCCATTTAATCCTCTTCATGTTACACCCCCTCTTCATGTTACACCCCCTCTTCATGTTACACCACCTCTTCATGTTACACCACCTCTTCATGTTACACCACCTCTTCATGGTCCATTTAATCCTCTTAATGTTACACCCCCTCTTCATGTTACACCCCCTCTTCATGTTACACCCCCTCTTCATGTTACACTCCCTCTTCATGGTCCATTTAATCCTCTTCATGTTACACCCCCTCTTCATGTTACACCCCCTCTTCATGTTACACCACCTCTTCATGTTACACCACCTCTTCATGTTACACCACCTCTTCATGTTACACCACCTCTTCATGGTCCATTTAATCCTCTTCATGTTACACCCCCTCTTCATGTTACACCACCACTTCATGTTAAACCACCTCTTCATGGTCCATTTATTCCTCTTCATGTTATACCACCTCTTCATGTTACACCACCTCTTCATGTTACACCCCCTCTTCATGGTCCATTTAATCCTCTTCATGTTACACCACCTCTTCATGTTAAACCACCTCTTCATGGTCCATTTAATCCCCTTCATGTTACACCCCCTCTTCATGGTCCATTTAATCCTCTTCATGTTACACCACCTCTTCATGTTAAACCACCTCTTCATGGTCCATTTAATCCCCTTCATGTTACACCCCCTCTTCATGGTCCATTTAATCATCTTCATGTTATACCACCTCTTAATGTTACACCCCCTCTTCATGGTCCATTTAATCCTCTTCATGTTACACCACCTCTTCATGTTACACCCCCTCTTCATGGTCCATGTAATCCTCTTCATGTTACACCACCTCTTCATGTTAAACCACCTCTTCATGGTCCATTTAATCCCCTTCATGTTACACTCCCTCTTCATGGTCCATTTAATCCTCTTCATGTTACACCCCCTCTTCATGTTACACCCCCTCTTCATGTTACACCACCTCTTCATGTTACACCACCTCTTCATGTTACACCACCTCTTCATGGTCCATTTAATCCTCTTAATGTTACACCCCCTCTTCATGTTACACCCCCTCTTCATGTTACACCCCCTCTTCATGTTACACTCCCTCTTCATGGTCCATTTAATCCTCTTCATGTTACACCCCCTCTTCATGTTACACCCCCTCTTCATGTTACACCACCTCTTCATGTTACACCACCTCTTCATGTTACACCACCTCTTCATGTTACACCACCTCTTCATGGTCCATTTAATCCTCTTCATGTTACACCCCCTCTTCATGTTACACCACCACTTCATGTTAAACCACCTCTTCATGGTCCATTTATTCCTCTTCATGTTACACCCCCTCTTCATGTTACACCACCTCTTCATGGTACATTTAATCCCCTTCATGTTACACCCCCTCTTCATGTTACACCCCCTCTTCATGGTCCATTTAATCCTCTTCATGTTACACCACCTCTTCATGTTACACCCCCTCTTCATGGTCCATTTAATCCTCTTCATGTTACACCACCTCTTCATGTTACACCCCCTCTTCATGGCCCATTTAATCCTCTTCATGTTACACCACCACTTCATGTTACACCGCCTCTTCATGTTACACCCCCTCTTCATGTTACACCACCACCTCATGTTACACCCCCTCTTCATGGTCCATTTAATCCTCTTCATGTTACACCCCCTCTTCATGTTACACCCCCTCTTCATGGTCCATTTAATCATCTTCATGTTACACCACCTCTTCATGGTCCATTTAATCCTCTTCATGTTACACCACCTCTTCATGTTACACCCCCTCTTCATGGTCCATTTAATCATCTTCATGTTACACCACCTCTTCATGTTACACCACCTCTTCATGGTCCATTTAATCCTCTTCATGTTAAACCACCTCTTCATGGTCCATTTAATCCTCTTCATGTTATACGACCTCTTCATGTTACACCACCTCTTCATGTTACACCACCTCTTCATGGTCCATTTAATCATCTTCATGTTAAACCACCTCTTCATGGTCCATTTAATCCTCTTCATGTTACACCACCCCTTCATGGATCACTGACTCTCTTTCATCTTGGTTGATACTTTGGAAATTCATTAGATTTTCTTTCTCCACATCAATGTGACTGGATAAAATCTATATTCTCTGTGATTAGATTTAAAGCACACAGGTCGAGCTGTTGTTGATTAATTCAACTCACATTCTCTCCCCCCTCAGTGAAATGGAACAGCCTTGTAGTTTGGGCCTATTCTTGTAACCTGGCACTGTTTACAGTTTGTTGCTATAGGTGAGTCTGTCTGGGGGCTGCATGACTGTGAGGGAGATTGTGTATTCGGTTCCCTATGTTAAGATCTCTGTCCTCCGTCTCTCTATTAATACCCAGAGGTCAGGGGTTAAACTGTTGGAGCAGGATGTTTTTTAACACCTCATGTGAAGGATTACTGTATGTGTAGAAAGTGCTCCTGTTCTCTGTTTACGTTCCACCGGTGTGCCCCAGAATACTGTAACGGTTTTGTGTGTGTACGTGTGTGTGTGCTCATACTGGTGCATGTATGCGTGTCACTTTGTGCGTCTGTTTGTTCGTTACTTTTCAGTGATCAGCAGTATGTGTGGGTTGACTGGGTGGAGTTTGACTAGCGGTTAAGAGCGTTGGCTAGTGACAGAAATGTTTTTGGTTCGAATCCCCGAGCCGACTATGTGAAAAATCTTTCGATGTGCCCTTGAGCAAGGCACTTAAACCTAATTGCGCCTGTAAGTCGCTCTGGATAAGAACGTGTAAAAAAAAAAACACCCAGAACATCCTGAAAAGCACTGCCCTCTCCTCTTCCGGTGTGAACTTGGACCTCACACCTTTCTGTAGTATCCACACACACAGAAGTGTGCATGTAATCACACGGTATAGACACTTATTCGAATATGAAGACAATCCTTGGAGTTTTGCCAAGGATTTGTCGTGGTTTTGATAGCCCAGTTCCTTTGCGGCAGAGCTGAGCTCCTTGGAGGAAACACTAAATGGGGTTAACCCTTTTGCGCCTATGTGATTCACACTCTACTCAGAGTAAGCAATGCTGAACCCAGAGTCATGCTGCTGGTTCCTTCTCTGTTTCCCACTTAAACCAGCCTTGGCTCTGCCCCTTTGCCCTGTGATGCTGGGCTCCACACAAAACACACACACACAAAAATCTCACTCACACACAACAGGGCCAGAGTGGGCAGACACAGAGGCCTCAGTGCTCTCATGTAGAGGGAACAGCAGAAGGAATACAGCCATCTGAAGCTAAAGCACTGTGACTATTTCATGAGGCTGCCCGGCCCGGCGAAGCAGGAGCGCAGTCTGAGTGATGTAATCGTGCCAGTCATTAGTACCAGGTCATTTGGTTTAGGAACAGAAAACAGTGTGCTGTAGAAGTAAGGGGAACAAGGAGCTATCCTAACTCTATGTGACACAGAAAAAATGAGAATTAGACAGAGGCAGAGAGTGGAGGGGAGAGAGGGAGATATATGGGAGAGAGAAATGGAGAGAGAGAGAGAGAGAGAGAGAGAGAGAGAGAGAGAGAGAGAGAGAGAGAGAGAGAGAGAGAGAGAGAGAGAACAGAGAGAGAGAGGAGAAATGGAGAGAGAGAGGGAGAAATGGAGAGAGAGAGAGAGTAGAGAGAGAGAGAGAGTAGAGAGAGAGAGAGAGAGAGAGTAGAGAGAGAGAGTAGAGAGAGAGAGAGAGAGAGTAGAGAGAGGAGAGAGAGCGAAAGAAGTAGAGAGAGAGAGAGAGAGTCAGAGAGAGAGAGTAGAGAGAGAGAGAGAGAGAGAGAGAGTAGAGACAGGTGGTCTCACAGTATGTCCCCAATATCCTCACCTGTCTTCCTGCAGGCCCTCGCCTTCTCCTCCCCTCCGTCCCCTCTCAGCTCCATCTCCCCCTCCCTGTCTCCCCTCTCCACCCCAACCCCTCT
>NW_028164094.1:0-1000 GCF_964263955.1 Coregonus lavaretus
CATGTATTTTTTGGAAGTCAGTTGGGGTCTCAACTTATTATTGACAGTTAGAATAGTAGAAATTTGGTAGTGCATCAGCAGTTTTTCTCTTGTTATGTCAGTAATTGACACTCACTCAATTAGCCCATGTCAGTTAACCTTTTATAGATTGCTACGTAAGTTAGTCTAGCCAGCTATCTAAACCTTGTAGTAATCATGGCTGAATTACTGACCAGGCAAGCGCAGGGGCCCTGACCTCCTGGGAGCCCACATTGATTTTGTTAGTTACTCTCACTCAGATATCATATGAACCTGGTATAAGCCATGGCAAAATGTGTAGAATTGCAGGAAATTAGCTTTAAAACGGCAACAGTTTCTCTCTATCCCATGGCAAAATGTGTAGAATTGCAGGAAATTAGCTTTAAAATGGCAAAGGCTTCTCTCCATCTCATGGCAAAATGTGTAGAATTGCAGGAAATTAGCTTTAAAACTGCAAATAAATTCTCCACCCAATTATGAAATGTGTAGAATTGCAGAGAATTTGCTTTAAAACTTTCTCTCCACATAATTGAGACTCAGAAGCAGTGCTGAATGGATTATATATAATCTGACATTTTTCTGGGTATAAAAATAAATGGTTTTCCAATAAATCTCTATATAGTCAGTGCTGTTTTCTGCTTGTTTCTGTAGAGTAGATGTCCAGCTGGCTGCTGGATGTGCAGCTGTGATAGGCCTTTGAAGGAAGCACCCCCCCCCCCCCATCCCTCTGTTTCTCTGTCTCTTCTCTCTGTTCTCCCCTTCTCTCCCTCTCTCAGCAGCCCTCTCCAGAAAGAACAGTCACTTCAACCAGCATGAGTGTCAGATTTTGTACTAAATTTAGTGAAAGGCAGTGTGGCTGCTGTGTTTTGGCAGCATGATGTCCTACTGCTAGTGGAAATAAACTCATTTTAATTTCAAACCAATCATAGCCTGGCTATTACAGATGAAGGGTCAGTTTGTCAACAGAGTTGTAATGAGGGTG